>NC_082718.1:61089731-61227231 GCF_030144855.1 Hypanus sabinus | reverse complement strand
TATTGATCAGTGAGTGTCAAACTTTGCAAAGTGTTTATCACAGAAAGTTGTCACATTCTTTCACTTGGTTTAAACAAGTGCATGGTTTGCTCAGTTAGTCCCAGAGAATGTAATATCCATGTACGTGTACACTACCTGAGCTTCATTTTCTTGCAGGCATTTACAGGAAAATAAATAAATACTACAGAATCGATGAAAAGCAATACATAACAAAGACTAATAAACAACCAATTTGCAAAAGAAGATAAATCATGCAAAAATAAGTAAATAAATAATACTGAGAACATGAGTTGCAGAGTCCATGAAAATGAATCTGTAGGTTGTGCAATCAGTTCAGTGTTGAGGTGAGTGAAGTTATCCACGTCAGTTTAGGAGCCTGATGGTTGTAGGGTAATAACTGTTCCTGAGCCTTGTGGTGTGGGACCTAAGGCTCCTGTACCTCCTGCCCGACTGTAGTAGCAAGAAGAGAGCTTGGTCTGGATGGTGTGGACCCTTGATTATGGATGTTGCTATGTTGCGGCAGTGCCTGTGATGACTGGGCTATATCCACCACTTTCCAGAGGCCCTTCTGTTCCTGTACATTGGTGTTTCTATCCAATTCGGTTGAAATAAGTATGTAACCAATGATAAAGCTGTGAAGATATTTTAAACACCTTTGGGACAGATACCTTAAATATTTTCTGCAGTTCTAGTTTCCTTCGAGTAAAAAAAAAACCTGAGAAGTTGCAGCTAACAAAAAGATTGAATGGCTTTTTTTTATCTTCACAAAAGCAGACTCTAAAACTACAAATGGATTGGGACAAACTAGATGGGAAGAGATTAGCTGAAGTTTTCTGTGAAGAACCCAGTGTCTGGGTACAACAGGTAGCAATGATTCTCATACGGCAACTGATGCACATCAGCACATTTGAGGCTTGAGTTGTACCAGCCACCAATTTGCTATGTGCAGTACCAACATCTGCCAGTAGGATGCAGTGTTGGCGGACATGATATCAAACATACAATTCTGGAGTACAGGGTACTATTGTTGCCAATGGAGGTTCTACAGTCCGGTTTACAGTATCTTGTGCTTAACTTTGCACAATTCAGCATCTACAGGAATGGCACACCAACAAAATAATACTTACAAAATACCTGAGGTGAGATTGTTCACAAGGGTGTAATTGGGCAGTGCAGGCTTGTAGGCCAGAAGACTATTATTGTGCTGTATCTCAAAATAATAAGTTAAAGAGGTTTAAAGTGAGAGGGGAAAAGTTTCAAGCATGTTTATGAATCAAGTATTTAGATTTTTATTTGATATACAGAGAACAGTGGGTGCCTTCACATAATGGAGAGATATACACCTTGTGCAGGCAGGTGGGATTAGTTTGAATTGGCATCATGCTCGGCCAAAGGGCTTCTTTACGTGCAGGACTACTCAGCATTATCGGGGTTCATAGCCACAGTGGCTCTGAAACCACTAGTCCTCCTGCTCTGGTGTTAACATCTTGCCTTCAGCAAGTAGTTTTTTCTCTAGGAACAGCTGGGCGGGGGCACATACCTTTAAAAGGACAGGCCAATAGGATGCCTTCCTTTATGCTGTGAGAAGACAGAATAAAAGATCATTTTATTGTAAATTATTTCTTTATTTTCCCGTGAATGCCTGGTAGAAAATGAATTTCAAGCTAGTATAAGTCTGGGGGCTTCTCGCTCTGCAGTGCTAAGGCTGTGAGACTGCCCCCAGTTGCTGTGCTTCGTGTCTACGGACTTTGTGGTGATTTGCCCTCCTAATATGACTAACTGAATACCGAACCTTTGGGCCTATTCCGGGGAATTGGATCTAAGGACTCCATTTGGTTTGGAATGCTATTGTTACTTGCTTCCATTGTTTATATAATTTATTTTGTGTTTTACTTTCTCTCTTTCTCTGTGGGCTCTGGGGATTTGGTCTTATTTAGTTCATTGGGTTCTTTCTGATCCCTCGCTTTATGACAGCCTGTAAGCAGACAAATCTCAAGGCTGTATAATTTATACATTCTTTGATAATAAATGCACTTTGAAACTTTGAATTTTGAAACATATACAGACCTTGATAATAAATTTACTTTTGAAGACCAGGGAGATTACACTAGAATTGCAAGAAGCATTGGTTCCTGAGTACTGGAACACAACCAGGGCTAAAGGGAAACTCTTACCATTAGTGGAATTTATATTGGCCATGAGGTCTGTAACCCCCATACCCAAAGGAAACTCCTAAGACCAGAAAAAGAACAGGCAAACTCCACACAGGCAGGACTAGAGGTCCAGACTGAAGCCAGGTTGTTGGAGTTGTAAGGCAATGTGCTGTCCCTAAAAACAATGAAATAATTATTTGTTCAGCATGTAACCTCCTTGACCACTGAGGAATATTGGAATCATCTATAATCCTCGTTCTTCTTCCTCCCCCCCCCCCCCACATCTTCATACCCTAACCTCTTTCTTTCCAGCCCTGATGAAGGGTCTCACCCAAAATGTCAACTGTTTCCATCATGGTGTGCTGAGATGCTTGGAAGTAGGTACAGGGGGGATGTTTTTCACACATTAGTGGGTGTGTAGTATGCACTGCCAGCAACAGTGGTAGAGGTGCCACAACAGGGACTTTTAAGAGACGCTTAGATAGGGATATGGAGCTTAGAAAAATAGAGGGCGATGAGGTGGGGAAATTCTAGGCAGCTTCTAGAGTAGGTTATATGGTCAGCACGACATCATGGGCCGAAGGGCCTGTATTGTTCTGTAGATTTCTGTGTTCTATGTTCTTAAAATGATGCCTCAGAAAGGTAGTATCCATCATTAAGGACCCCCACCACCCAGGAAATGCCCTCTTCTCGCTATTACCTTTAGAGAGGAGGTACAGGATCCTGAAGACACACAATCAACATTTTAGGAACAGCTTCTTTCCCCTCAGCCATCAGATTTCCAAAAAATCCGTGAACAATGAACAATAACTCACTATACTTGGTCTCCTATTTGCACTACTTATGTATAAAATTGTAATTTGTAGTATTCTTATGTATTTCACTGTACTGTTGTCAGCACTGCATTACAGAAACAAATTTCACCACATACCGTTTATCAGTGATTCAGGTTCAGATGTGAGGAAAACAGCGAATCCCAATTCATGTCTGCCGAATCCCAATTCATGTCTGCCGAATCCCAATTCATGTCTGCCAAATCCCATCAAAATTGGTCTCACTGTAGTTTAGAATCTCAAGGCCAGTCCCATTTCCCCCCATAACTACCTTGAAACTAACGGGAATGATTTTAAAGTTACCCTGTCTTTTGGCTGAGATCCCAGTCCCTTCTCTCTCATTTTAACTCCATCCTCTCTAATTTTTCCTATCTTCAACTGTTCCGCTGCCTCTATACCTTCCACCTCCTTTACGGCATTACAAATATGTTTATCAGGCTTTCTTCAGTTATGAAAATGTTTGAAGCATTGAGCTGGCATTGTTCCTCCACTGCAGTTCATTTGCAAACTTTGTGGCAGCGACAATGACATATATTGAGTTAACTCTGAGGACCAAAGAGTGAGATTCGTAATTTAGTTATTAACTCAGTTGTTCAGTGCGACTGTCTTGAAAGCCTTGTCTTCTCAAGCCCAAACTCCACCCGCACCATCATTTAAACTATTGATAAAATTATTGCGAATTTGCCACACTGCTCCACGTCCGGACTCCAGACCCCGGCCGCAGTTTCCAGACGGAACAGATTGATGGGGAAGACTCATTTCCGTTTCCGGTAAGCAGTAAAATGGCGCTGCTGGTCGGAGGAAGGCTGGTTACCGGGGTTGGAGCGGTGGCAATCAGAGGTACCTGTTGCGGCAAAAACGTCAGCGGTACCGGGAGCAGAGGAGAGACAGACACAGGCGGCCTGGGGTCATTGGTGTTGATAAAGAACCTAACCTTTGATTAAGGGTCCCCACTTACTTGGGAACTCAGTCCGCCCCCTTCACTGACTGATTTACCGGCTTCAGACAAACACCAGTAATCTGAGGTTCATGATTAAAGACGTCTAAATAGGGAACCACAAATAGCACATTTCCCAGCTTTGCTTTTGATCCCGACTTGTTATATTCATGAGTACTCCATCCCGCCGGCCCAACCCCATCCCAGTCCCTGGACTATCGTTGTCTGGAGCGTGCTGGGCCTGACATAACCTCAACCTCTCCTCACTCCACCAGCCTTCGCACGTCACCACCCTGGCACATATATACACTTGCCTCACCCCCTTCGCTCATGTACACATCAGCATTTGGTATTGGGAATACAATATTTTCGTGTGAAATTTTAAAAAATAGTGTTGTAATTCTCAGCAGGTCAGACAGCATCTGTGGACAGAGAAACAGTTCAAATTTCAGTTCATTGGCTCTGTTAGGACCTGTTTCTATTTCAGATTTCCAGCATCTGTAGTTTTCTTTTAGACATTATACCATCCTATGGCTACATGAAAACCTGAAACTGCCAGAAATGCTCAGCAGGTTGGGTATTGTCCTTGGTGCAAGAAACAACTTTTCCTCTACATTTATTCACCACGTTTTAATAAAGGCTTCTCCAGGCAGATCCGTTATGATTTACAACTCTTTACCATTTCAGAACTAACCGCATCACCACTTTTGTTGTTTCCAGTCTTTTAACTATCAGTGACCAGAGACTTCATGATCAGCATTATCCTCCGATAAGCACAAACACACATCTATGTATTATCTATCAGGCCAGCTTAGTACAGTCACCATCCTTTCCCATTCAGAAAGGGATGGGAAATGGAAATTTGAATCATTGTTTCAAGACTGGTCATTAAAGGGAAGCAATGGTTTGGCAAGTAATAATTGTACATTGCAATAAAGAGATGTATTGCCATCTCGGAAGCCCTTTATAGATTGAGGTGATACAGTTTTGGGGAAGTTTTGAAATCTAGAGTCTGAGGATTTCTGTCCAGACAGATGTTAGGTGATCAAGCCTCCACCTGTGCTACAGATAGATAATGATCACTGATGAAAGCTGTCGTCATTTCCCGCTTTACTCCCTGAAACTGCAAAGATTTGTCTGAAAGGTCATTGGTCTGTTTTCCTGTAAAGGAAAGAGGGAGTCCAGTCTCAGATTCTTAGCAGTCAAGTGGTTGGTCATCTCAGCATTGAGGGAAGTGTATCATAAGAACAGCACTGGAGAGGGATAGGAACAGGCAAGTTAGAGAAATGTTTAATTGGACTAAGGGGAAATAGGCTATCAGGCAGGAACTTGAAAGCATAAATCGGAAACAGATGTTCTCAGGGAAACATACTGAAGAAATGTGGCAAACGCTCGGGATATTTGCGTGGGGTTCTGTGTGGATACATTCCAACGAGACAGTGAAAGGAAGTAGGTACTGATGAGATGTCGGGTAAGATTTTTATGCAGAGAGTATTGAGTGCGTGGAATGGGCTGGCAGTGAAGGTGGAAACAATAGGGTCTTTTAAGACTCCTGGATGAATATATGGAGCTTAGAAAAGGTGAGGGCTATGGGTAACCCTCTAAGGTAAGAACATGTTCAGCACAGCTTTGTGGGCCAAAGGGCCTGTATTGTGCTGTAGGTTTTCTATGTTTCTATAAGTGCTGAATGCACATTAATGTGATTGGGAAAAGTACGTGAGTGCTAAATGGGAGTGTATGAGGCAAATCTGCAGGAGTTGTGATTCTACGAGTTGTGTAGCCTTTCATGTGAATGTAAGCTGATCCTCAAGCACACATTGTATGCACTAATGCTATTTATTCTCCGTACATTCCCATCAATATCCTGCCACCACTGTACTCACCTGTCCAGGGGCCAACTTACTGTGGTGAATTAATCTACCAATCTGCATGTCTTTATGGTTCAGATGGAGACTAATTTCTGGTCTCATAGTGAGAGAGTGAAAACTTCACACCAACAAAACAAGTTTTGTTCTTCCCTCCCACCCACACACATGCACAGTCCAACACAGGGATTCACAGACAATGGGCATTGACTTCCTCTGTGGACTCGAAAACCCAGGGCTTTCAGATTACCAATCAACCTTCGGGCTTCAAATTATCAAAGCGTTGATATTACAGTTAACTGAGGGCCATGACTACCAACCGAGCAACCCTGAAGTTGTTTATAACAAAAACAATGGTTGTTTTGAAAGTTTATGGTACAGAAACAGGTTCTCATTGCAACACCTTCACTCCTGCTGACTGAACTCTCAGGATGTGACGTAGAAATTCATTGCACAGTTTTCAAACTTCTTTATTGTTGAATTTCCCAGACATTGTTTAGAATGTGATTTGACTCTGAAGGCTTGAATATCAAGTTTATACTTTGTGAGAATGACACTGATGTCTATCAGCTGCACCCCTGTACTGTCCGACAGTGTGTTAGGTATAAGGGAGTACGTTCAATGGAAACAAGAATGGCCATTTGTGTTGGGATTGAGCGTTTTGGGAATAAATCTCTGGTGGGCCACATCGATTTGTGGGGCACGAAAGGTGATCAGGAAAGAAGAAAGTTGAGGACACAACCCGATTGTACAGAGCTGGTGGGTAAAATACTGAAATTGGATGGGAAACGGCTGGTTTGTTTCTCTGGGGATCATGCAACTTATTGTAGGATTTTAATGGCCTCCGGGATACACCATTATTCATGTAGTGTAGGATGTTTTCATTATATTCTGATCTGTTGTACAATATGGATGCAATTTAGTTCGAATTTTAAATTTGCAAGTGTATGAAAATTCAAGTCTGGTGGACTTGAATTCATCAAGTTCAGGAATAGTTATTACCCTTCAAACATCAGGCTGTTGAACCAGAGGAGATAACTTCACTCACCCCAACACTGAATTGTCCCCACAGCCTATAGACTCACTTTCAAGGACTCTTCATCTTATGCAACACATACAAATGCTGGAGGGACTCAGCAGATCAGACAGCATCCATGGAAATATAAATCGACCTTCCTTCGGGACTGGAAAGGAAATGTGAAGACGCTAGAATAACAAAGTGGGGGGAGGGGAAGAGGATAGTTAGAAGGCGATACCTGAAACCAGGTGGGTAGGAAAGGTAAAGGGCTCGAAAGGAAGGAATCTGACAGGAGAGGAGAATGGACCATAGGATACCAGAGGAAGGTGATAGGTGAAAAGAGGTTTCACCTCGGAGTGGAGAATAGAAGAAGAGGGGAGCAAATTTTTTTTTTAACCAGAAGGAGAAATCAATATTTGTGTCACCATTTTGGAGGCTACCCAGACAGAATATAAGATGTTGCTCCTCCACCCTGAGAGTGGCTTCGGTTCGGCGTGACACAAGAGGAAACCATGAACCGACACATCAGAATTAAAATGTTTAGTCACTGGGAAGCTCTGCTTGTGTTCTCAATATTTATTGCCTATTTATTGTTATATATTCGATATTCTTTGTATTTACTGTGAATGCCTGCAAGAAAATGAACTCAGTATTATATATGGTGATATATATTAACCTTGATAATTTCGTAGAATTTTAAACTTCAAAATACATTAACAGAGAAATTAACATTTATTGCCCAGCTGTTTTGTGTCACATCTAAAGACAAGAAAGTCTGTACATAATGTTTTAATTTAATTTGTTCCATAAAGATTTTTGAAATACACTGATAGTGAGTTGATTACATTTAAAGCAGTGGTGTAAGTGAATAATACTTGAGCCACATTCTGTTATTTAGGTGGAGGCTGGAATTGTGTTTGCCAGAAATCTACGTATACTGCTCTTCCCAATGACTATAACTGGTGAGTAATTACATTTCTGATTCTTTTACTGAAAGCTAGACTTTCCTGCAGTAAATATAAGTTACAAAGTCACACCATGACTAAAGAATATGTGAGAGAGATCACATACTGAATGCAGTTTTAGTCTCCTTATTTAAGGGGAAATCTGTTAATATTGATCATACCTCAGAGAGGATTCACCAGGCTGTTTTCTTGAATGAGGGGTTGATTAACAATGAAAGATTTGACTATATTTGAAGACTGCCAGTAAGCCAACTTTTAACCCTCAGTTCAGAAGAAAAGGGTGATTTTATTAGAACCATAGAACGTTACAGCACAGAATCAGGCCTTTTTTGCCCTATTGAACCATGAGATTCTGAGAAGTCTAATGGGTTGAGAGGATGTTTCCCGCAAGGAAGACTCTAGAACTGAAGGCAGAATTTAAGACGATAGTGAAGAGGGGATTTCTTCGCTGATGGTCTTGTACCCAAGGGAGCTGTGGAGGTTGTATCATAACTTGTCAGGGCCATGATGCCCAGTTATTGAACTAGACAATAACTGGGCAGTGAAGTCGAGGCATCATTAAATGGTGGAAGAAGCAGGAGGGGTGGGATTCTTAACTGTCCTGGTCTTATGTTTTTACCTTCATTTCTTGACAGTAAAGTTGAACTTGCATTGACGTCAGATGGACGGACAATTGTTTGTTATCATCCATCGGTGGACATCCCATACGAACACACCAAGGTGGGTTGAATATTTACACATGTTTATGCTGGAGTTTTTTTTAAACTTTGTGTATACTTTGTTGTAGACATAGTGTTACTCAATACAATTTCAACATTGACAACATAACTTAGAATCATTTTATACAGTTCATAGCTAGAACAATTTAATAAACCATAGCAGTCCCATTTTGCAGCCTTGAGTCTCTAATCTTGCACTTATTTAGTGCTCCTTTACGTGCTGGTGAAGATTTCTGCCTTCATCGACATTGCAGATTAAGAGTTCCACACTCCCGCTACCTGTTCAATCTTGTATCAACTTTCATCTAATATTTCTACCAATGAACTTGAAGTTACATCTATTTAATGACTTCTTTGCTGAAAGAAATATGCCCTTCCTGTTTACTCCATGTAGGTCTTGTAATAATTTTATGGATTTCATTCAAATCTCCACATCGGTTCCTTTATTCCAAAGAATGCAACCCCAGCACAGACAATCACTCTTTCAAACCACATTTCTCCAGTCTTGCAAGAATTCTTGTAAATCTTCCCTTATTCTCTTTGGTGCTTTCTCATTCCTTCCCATAGTGTAGTGACTGACACTGTACAGAGAGCTCTGCTATTGACTGATTACAGTTTTACACAGTTCTGGCACAATCAACATCTATATATCTTAATTAATCTGTGCTTCTCTGAATATTGATTTATTTTTATTATTTTCTGTTGCTACTTTCAATAATGAGTGTATACGTGTCTCAAAGCCCTCTGTTCCACCACAATTAGTACATTCACTTGCTTTGTTTGCCTGCTCCAAGTACCATAAGCTGTAAGAGTACATTTAGGCCATTTGGCCCATTGAGTCTACTCTGGCATTCAGTCTTGGCTGATTTAATTTCCCTTGCAACCCCATTCTCCTGCTTTCTCCCCATAAGCTTTGATGCTGTTGCTAATCAAGAACCTATCATCATCTACTTTAAGTGTACTCAGTGACTTGGCCTCACAGCCGTCTGTGACAATGGATTCCACCAATTCACCGCCTTCTGGCTCATCTCTGTTCTAAAGGGTGGTCCTTCTATTCTGAGGCTGTGCCCTCTGGTTCTAGATTCCACTACAGGAAACAACTACATGTCAGCAGCCTTCCACTCTTTTCGGTTCACATCCTTAGCCAAAGGCTAATGGAAACTTATAATCAAATGTGCACTTTTTCCTCCCTTACTTTTTAAAAGCCTGGGAAATGGCATCCATATTTTAAAGTTGTTGAGCCTCCTTGTATGTTGTTTCTCATTATTTATTCCCATTTATGGTATTTCATATTTTTCTCCTCACTGCCAATACATCACCTTCTTCATGAGGACAGATGTCTTCCACCTACAAATTAAAGCTACAGTTTTGACCTTTAATAAAGCTCACTTTCCTTTTCTTTCTGATTCTCTTTCCCTTGCTTCATTCATACACTACTTAAGGATCTTCCTTTATTACAGCTGTAAAAATTATTTTGCTTGCCTAATTTCATTTTTTAATGTAATCATTTTTTATAATTCTGTCATAGCTAGATTCAAGCTTGGCCATGAAAGGGAGAGGATTGGCCAAGCAGCTAGCAACCACATCCCATAAAATCCCAGAGCTTCAGAAACATCAAAAGAAGCCCAAAGACCTCATTCCTGGGAAAGGAAGCATCTTCAAAGATGGGCCACACCTGGGTAAAAACTTAAAAGACTGGCCCAGGACAGGGGACTCTGGCAAGATGCTTTCAGCAGCATATGCCCCAGCATGGGTGATGGGCTAAGCAACAAGCATGAGTTTTTATACTCCAGACTTTTTAGTTTTTGAGCTCTTGATATCTTGATATTTCTCATAAGCTGACTTGTCCATCTTTGGCTCCTGACCTCTGCTATAGGCACTTGAGGGTGAAGCTGGTTTACTGTGACATTGATAATGCACCCCAGTGTTTTTTCTAGAGGATCAACTAAACAGGTGGATATCATAATACAGATAGTCTGCCAGATTTGTTATTATTAATGGAACAAATATGGGATACAAATAATAATGGTGAAATTTAAGTATTATTGTTGAAGAAGGTGTTTTGATTTTTTAACTAGAGTGATATTTTTGGATTTATTTGTCTAAGGAATTTCTGCTGAATAAGATCTGATGAAGGGTCTCAACCCAAAATGTTGACTATTCATTCCCCATCATAGATGCAGCCTGACCTGAGTTCCTCTAACATTTTGTGTCTGTTCCTCTGAATTTCCAAAATCTGTAGAATCTCTTGTGCTTATAATAGTTCCTGGGTCTTAGTGTTTGTTCTTGTTAGTGTTTAAATTTTGAATTAACACAGCATTAGACTTAAGAGGTGTACAATCCTGATACCATGCTCTACGTTTGTTGACAACCTTCCCACTGGAAAAATACTGAAAAATTGGTATTTGTACTATCACTTGGGGAATTCAGTGAGGTTGTTGGATTAATATAAAGCCGTTGTTTTATAATAACGGAACATGAAGTCATGTTCGGCTCTATTACTTCTTGACAATTAAAGTGTGGAGCGAGATTTAAATTGACAAGGACGAGAGCAGAAGGCAAACGGATGTTCAATGCCATCTGCCTGTGTTCGACCAGTCTCCCTGTCACTGCTGCTGGAGAAAAGTGCTGGAGTCTTGGGTTTGATCTCCTTGGTGGCGTGACTCATGGCTATGGGACTTTATCTCAGGGGAATCTGCGGTTTAATTTTTAATGCCCTCAGCACTGAACGTGCTTCGATGATTTGCTTTCAGAGGGTTCTTTGGTTCATGTTCCATGTGCTTCTGGTTTGTCTTTTTTGCTATTTAATGGGTTCCATGGTGCTTTTTGTTTCATGGCTGCTTATAGGAGGAAAATCTCAAGGTTGTATACTGTGTACATACTTTGATAAATGTACTTGAAGTATCCTCTTCTAGGGTAAGGGGGAAAAGACAACAAACCCAAGCTGTCAGAACTTTGCAGAATAACAGTACCAATATGTCTTTACGTGCTTATATTTAGTGTTGAAAACATGTTTTTTTGTTGCTTTTAATTATTTAAGTATAGGTCAAGGGGGGGGGGGGGGTAACCTAAAGCTTGGACAAAGAGGAGAAGTGATTAACAGATGGGGGTATGTTATCAGTAGAGCATGGTGCAGATTGTATGACCATCCTCACTGTTTCAATTCTCTAAATTTAAGGACCTCAAAAGCAATTTTTAAGTTGTCCCATTTATTACATATGTGTGGAGCGTAAATGAGAAATGAGCAGCAGGATTAAAAGTTTTTTTAATGAGTCATGTTAGCTGCCGTATATGCTGGGCGACTTACAATGAGGGAGCTATGAACTGGGCCCAGTGATATAAAAAAAAATGCAAACTCAAAAGCCTGCACCCAAAAGAGAGTGCCTCTCATACATAGGAAGCCTAACTGGTTCACCACGTGATCAGTCGGCCGCAGGAATACTTGCCATATTCTAACAATTGATTTGCTATGGTTCACTGTTATTGGCTGATCAGTTCCCAAATTTGATTCGTACTGTTTTCAGCCCATCCCACGACCATCCCCTGTGGAGAATAAAGAGGAGACTCACGAACAGGTACTAAAGGCCAGATTAGAAAAAGAAGGGCTGCAAGATAAACAGAGGCCTACAATCGAAGAACTCAGCAAAATGTTCTACACAACGAAACACCGTTGGTATCCATTTGGACAGTAAGTACTATTTGTCCAGTTCTCATAACCACAGTAGATTTCAGTATTTATAAGAAATGTGCAGTGAGTTTGTGTTTGATGTAACCTTAAGGCAATTCATCTGACAAAGATCAATCGTGGTAGGACTAGACTTGAGTATTTGGAATTACTTGGAATTTCTTTCTTTCCTCTCCCCAGTCCTACACTGGGAGTGCTTCCACTTTGGGGTGTGTAATGGGATGTTCTCAATCAGCTTATCTCTTCCATGTATTTTAACTACACAGTGTCACTTTCTCCAGGTCTGAGTGGATCTTAGTGTAAAGTAAATATTCCATAGGAGTTCTGCTATATAGATGGCAACCAATCAGTACCTAGCATGTCTTGTATCACGTCATTTAGATTATAGTTGATCTGTATCTCAAGTCCCATCTATCTGCCTTGATTCTGTAAGCCCTTATACTCTTACCTACTTAAAACCAAACCATAAGTGTTGATGAACACAACAGATTCTGCAGATTGCTGGAAATCTTGAGCAAAACACAGAAAATGCTGGATGAACTCAACAAATCAGGTAGTATCTACAGAGAGGAATAAACAACACTTCAACCCCAAACCCTTCATCAGGGCTCAAAAGGAAGAGGGAAGGAGCCAGAATAAAAAGGTTAGGGGAAGGGAAGGAATGCAAGCTAGCAGGTGGTAGGTGAAACCAGGTGAGGAGGGAAGGTGGATGAGTGAGGGAGGGGAATGAAGTGAAAATCTGGGAGGTGACAGGTGGAAAAGGTAAAGGGATTTTAAAAAAAGATGAATCTGATAAGAGAGGAGAAAGGGAAGGAGGAGGGTGTGAGAAAAATATCAGCATTGACATGTTCACTTAACCCTTCTCTCAATAGGTTTTCGGGGAGAAAGTTTGAAATCTCACTGCCCTTTGTTGTGGATACATTTTAAAATTATGCTTCATGTTCTGGACATGTTCACTGGAGAAAACAGTTTCTGATTACACCATCAAATCTAATCAGAAGTTTTTAAAAAAGGTTGAATAGCTGTCAACCATTCAGTTGGTGAGATCATGGCTGATCTGTGACCTGACTCCATACGTCAGTTTAGCCCAGTATTGTTTAATACAATTCATGAATAAAAGCCTATCAATCTCATATTTAAATCTAATAGTTGACGTGTATTATATGCTGCATTTAGAAGGGGATTCCAGTCTCTGAACTAAATCTACACATCTTAGACTCCTCGCTGTGGAAGTGGTTTCAATCTAATCTATTCAGCTCATGCCCTTCCAGATTGTAAAACTTAAGTAATGTCCAATAACTGTACATTGAATGTTACAGGGAAATGCATCGTTTGCATTAACCACCAACACAATCTGAGAATGTGCGGGGGCAGACCACAAGTGCTGCCAAACATTCCAGCACCAACACAGCATGGCCACAGAAGCACAACAACATGCAGCCAATGTACAACAAGCAGCAACAACAACAAAAAAAACCCACATTCACAAAAACAGATAGGCTACCTCTGAACCTCTTGACTTCCAGGTCATAGACAAGGACTCACAGGCAACTGGCTCCAGACTCACCAAACTCTGGATTCACTGACCTCGGAGCTTTGTGATGAACATTGTGGATGATACAAAGATAGGTGGAGGGGCAGGCAGTGTTGAGGAAGCAGGATGTCTGCAGAAGGACTTGGACATATTAGAATGGGCAAAGAAGTGAAAGAGTATAAGAAGTGTATGGCCATTGCACTTATGGTAAAAGAAAATAAAGGCAAAGAATATTCTCTAAATGGGGAGCAAATTTGGAAATCAGAGATGCAGAGACTTGGGAGCCTTAGTGCAGGAATCCCTAAAGGTTAACTTGCAGATTTGAGTCAAAGTAAGGAAGACAAAAGCAATGTTAGCATTCATTTTGAGAGGATTAGAATATAAAAGAAAGGATGTAATGCTGAGGCTTTCTAAGGCATTGTTCTGACTGCATTTGAAATATTGTGAACAGTTTTGGGCCCCTTACCTAAGAAAGGATGTCCTGGCATTAGAAAGAGTCCAGAAAAGGTTCATGAGAATGCTCCTGGGATGAAAGGGTTAACATATGAGAGGTGTTTGATGGCTCTGGGCCTGTACTCACTGGAGCTTAGAAGGATAATGAGGAATCTCATTGAAACCTATTGAATATTCAAAGACCTGGATAGAGTGGATGTGGAGACAATGTTTCCAGTAGTGGGAGAGTTTAGGACCAGAGGGGATAGTCTCAATATAAGAACATCCACTTAGAACAGACATGAGGAGGAATTTATTTAGCCAGAGGGTGATGAATCTGGAATTCATTGCCACAAATGGCTGTGAAGGCCAAATCATTGGGTGTATTTGAAGCGGCGGTTGATAGATTCATGATTGGTAGGGGTGTCAAAGGTTACAAAGAGAAATACAGGATAATGGGGTTAAGAGAGATACTAAATCAACCTTGATCGAATGGCAGAGCAGACTCAATGGGCTGAATAGCCTAATTCTGCTTCTATGTTTTGTGGAGTTAGGGCTCCAATGTCTGAACCTGCTGGATGACCTTAGGAATCACTGACCCTCTGGCAACCAAGTCCAGCTCCTGGCCTTCACATGTGGCTTAGCTACTAAGCCTGGCGGAAGAGTTTCTACTGACAGGAGAAAGGGAAAAGACATACTGGCGCCTTAAAACCAGGCTCATCAACTGTGGTTGGCAGCTCCTCTAGAAGAAGGAAAACTTTCATCTCAAACCTGAACTGGCTTGCAGCTATATCCACTCATGGGAAAAGCTTTGGGAGCAAACCCCAAGGGAAAATCCAGAACTGGAGCCCTAAGGCAGTCCTGCATTGAGTTCAATGCTGACTGGAAACTCCAGCAATACTGTTGGTACCAAACTATCAGTCTCTGCCGTTCCTTTGGGTTCATCAGATGTGTGGAGAGGGGGAGCTTCCTACATAGGCAACAGCTCAATCTCCATATCAGACTGCTCAGGCTTGCATATCTAGACAGCTAGGATGTAATATCCGTGGTTAACTCTGACTGATGGAGGCCTCAGCCAGTCAGCAGCTATTGATCAATACTTTAACATACGTTGTAGATGCGAGTCATTTCCTGATTCATAGGCCAATTGACCAAAACAAAACCTTTTGACTTTGCATTGGTCAATCTTTTCAAATGACGACTTTGCAAAGTTGCACTAGCACTGTGCAAGAACTTAAAATATACTTTAAGATTCTGCTGCAGATTTGTTAACCTTTATAGTGTCAGAGTTATACAGCATAAAAACAAGCACCTCGGCCCAGTGAGTTGGCACTGACCAGCAACCACCCAATTAAACTAATCATATACTTACCCTAGTTTATTCTCATCAACTCCAGTCAGATTTTACCACTCACTTACACGCTGACAGCAACTTGCAGTAGCTGGTTAATCTCCTAATACACAACAGAGCACCCAAGGGAAACTCACTGGGAGAATATACCAGCATTGCCTAAATGTAGAGTCAGTAGCTCCTTAATATCTATCTCTTCAAATATGTTGAATTCAATCACTGTTAGATAAAATACCCATGCACCTTTGCACTCCTAACTAAATTTAGATCATTCTAATTTGCATAATTTGAGAATTCAGTCCAATATGGTCTGCTTTCTTGTAGGGGTGTGGAACATTGTTGTAGAAAATAACCCTGAACGTATTACCTTTCTGATATCAGATAGTCTGTTTATCCAAATCTAGATTCAGGTTAACTTCTTCCATCATATAAGTCTGCTGTCGCCTCACACTTTCTGGTTTTAGCATTTATGCATTTTACCAGCTCCAACAAGGGGCATATTTCCCACTACTGTAGAGAGCACTTGTCTAATTTCTCAGTTCTAGCCGTAAAACCAGAGTTGCTTATCAACCTTCTGTTATATCCTCTTTATTGCTGATCTGATTTTTCTTTGCTAATTTTAAAAGCCTCAGCTCTACTCTAACATGTGGTCATCTTTCTTGTAAATAAGATAGTAGGTTACAAGGTTTCCAGTCCTGATCTTTCAGCATGTCACATATATGGCTACCAATGCATTCCATCCATGAGTTTTTGTTTTAAACATCTTAATTTTGCTACCTGCTTTTAAAACTTCATTCGAGGAAATTCAAACCTGGCTGATAGTTTTAACAATAGCATCATTCTAGAGAATTTGAATGCACTTGCTCCAAGGTCATTGCCTTAAGATAAGCAGCTGCCTGCTCCCTGTTCCCAGCTTGTCTGCGAGGCCCAGGGTAGTGCAGCTAGTTGGCTGCACTGACAGTACAGCTTTGAGAGTTCCTAGTGTCATTTAAGACCTGCCCCCCCCCACCCAGCTTACTACTTTCAAACCTGCATTTAAATTGCAATTTTGTATTCATTTGACATTCACAGACATTCAAAATCACTCATTTGTTCAATAAATAGATGATGATTATTAACATTTTTAAAAATAAATAAGGAAGGAATTGAAAACACATAATGTAATTTAGCTAAATTGACCATAAGACGTAGGAGCAGAATTAGGCCATTCAGCTCGAGTCTCTGCATTCCATCATGGCTGATTTACTGTCTCTACAAGATCATAAATAGATCATGATTGAAGGCCATAACTGAATAGAAAGGTTTACACACAAGAGCTTATTTCATTTTTTGTTTGAATGAGCCCATTGCAGTTGTGGGGAGCTAATCTGGACAGGTTGAGTGGATACATTTGGGAAACCTGGGGAAGTTCATGCTGCCGTGTTGGACTCCAAGCCGAGCCAAAATAGAAAAGAACACAAGGCCGGTTGGTCCCTCAGACATGCTCACCCTTCCAATAAGATATGGTTGATCTTAGCCTCTCCTGCTTCTTCTCATACTCCTTAGTTTCCATCACAGTGTCTGTGACTCCCAAGTTATAGAAATGTTCAGCAGAGAAACTAATCAAATTGTCATATTGTATCCATGCCGACCAGTGAGCAATAATCCACTGAAATTCTAATTCAGTGCCTGGCCCGTAACCACCTATGCCTTAGTGATTCAAGTGCTTACCTGGAGCCTTGAATCCTTTCTCTACTTCCTCTGGCAGTGTATTCCAGGTACTCTGTAATCTCTTGGATCCTCTTTGAATCTCTTCCCGCTTTGATATAGAGAAAATTTCCCTGCAGTCTACCCTGTCTCAAACTTTCATGATTTTATATACCTCAGTTTTGTACCTCCTTAACCTCCAGGAAGAATATTCCTAGTTTTAGAAAGAACACAGACACTTCTCTAGAAATACTCCTCATAACTGAATCTCCTCTGCATTCTCTCTAGCCTAGGCAGCATAAGTGACCTGTGGCATTCTATGCAAAGGGAACCCAAGTGCTCAACTAGACACTGACATGCTGTCAGCAACTCTGCTTCCACCACTCTCAGATCCTCAGCACCGTCTGGATGATAACCCCTTCAAAATCTCTTCCCCTAAATTTAAATATGTGAGGTTTATTCATCTCTGGTAAGGGAAAAGATTCCCATACTCTATGGTTTTATATACCTCAATCATGTTCACTCTTAACCTCCTCTACTTCAGGGAGCACACCTGCCTTTTCCAGACTCTCCTCATAGATGAACTATTCCATCATGGTGAATCTCCTCTGTACTCTTTCCAGCATTATCACAACCCTCCAATAGCGTGGCATCCAGACTCCAGTTGAGGCCTGACCCAAAGTTTATGAAGTTGTAACATAATTTTTTTATTTGTTGCCTTAATTAATGCAGGCCAGTTTCATAGATGTCTTCCTAACCACATATCTACTTTTTACTGCCACCTTTCGAGATTTCTGAACTTGAATTTCCTTCTGTTCATCAGTACTTCCTAAGACCTTGCCATTCATGGCATATGGCCTATGCTCATTAGTGCTACCAAAATACAATACCTCAATTTTATCTAAATTGAACTTTATCTGCTATTTCTAAGCCCATTTCACCAACACAATGTAACCACCTACAGAGTAAGATGCCTTTGTTAATCTTCATGCAATCTGCAAATTTAGTGATTGTGCATCCTACATCCACATACAAATCATTCATGTATATTGAAACAGCAAATATCCTGGGATTGGCCTTCTGGGTAGCAACAGGTATCCCATTACTAAAACAACCCTTTGCCATCACTCTCTATCTCCCAATGTCAAGCCAATTTTAGATCCAATTTATCAACTTGCCCTGGATCCCATGGGCTCCAAGCTTTAGGCCGTGTCTCCCATATGGACCTTGTTGAAGTCCATGTAAATCACATATATTGCATTGCCTTTATCAAACATTTTATCGCCACTTCAAAAAATAGGATCAGATTGGTCAAGCAAAGTCATATAGGCTTTCTCTAATTAGATCCCCATTTCCCAAGACAATATAACAATATTGTCCCTCACCATTTTTCCAGTAACTTCCCTCTAATGATGTTTTGCTGAAAGGTCAATTGAAACTTTGCTTTTAGTCAGCAAGAATTTTACAGTCTCAGTTGAACCCCAGTAACCTCTCCTTTCTCTCTCAACATTTAGCATTGGGGATTTAGCCATCTTTAAGCTTGAAAAAGCATCTCATCATTATTTATTGAGAACTGTAGTAGTCTCACCTTCACTAAAAATCCCTTAAATATTACATCTGCATTCCTTAATGAATAATAATGAAACTTTAGGACCAATGCTGTATTTTGTGACTTCTATTTTATTGATCGCCGCACCCTTTCTTTTCCATTACTCGTGTTGAGAGAGAAGAGGTTCCTCATCACTTCTGTCTGAAATGGACTCGTGATGAAACTATATGTAGTAGCTTTGGATGACCCCCTGTAGGAGAATATTTCCTCAGTATCCACCTTGTCAAATCCTCTCAAAATTTTATGAATTTGAACAAGATCTTCTTCTGACCTTTTGAATAAAGGCCCAACCTGCTCATTCTTTCTTCATAACCCAATTTCTTTATCCCAAGAATCAGCTTGATGAACCTTCTTTTCCTATATTGTATTCAGTGTTCCAATTCCATTGCTTACAGTGTTTCTTAGAGTTGCGCTTGACTGAGTGGAAGGCTATAGAATAGCGGCTTTGATTTTCTTAGTTACGGATATATCTGCTAACAACAGAGGTTCCCAACCTTTTTTATGCCACGGACCCCTACCATTTCCTGAGGGACTTGTGGACCCCAGGTTGGGAACCACTGCACTAGAGTGTGCTCTGTGTAGACCTTGATGGAAGACTTGTCCCAGTACATCCTCCCTCAGGTAGGTCACTGAATGCACTCTGACAGATGTTGATCTAAACATACACTTAGTGGTCACTTTATTAGGTGTACCTGTACAGCTGCTTGTTACTGCATATATCTAATCAGCCAATCACATGTCATAGAGAAGTATAGCACAGAAACAGGCCCTTCGGCCCATCTAGTATGTGCTTCAATCGTTTAGACTGCCTCCTCCCATCTACTGGCACTGGGCCCATAGTCCTCCATAACTTTACTATCCAAACTTCTCTTAAATGTTGAAATCAAGCTCACAAACAACACTTGTGCTAGCAGCTCATTCCACACTCTCATGACCCACTTGAGTAAAGTTTACCCTCATGTTCCACTTCTCACCTTTCACCCTTATTCTGGTTGTCTGGTTGTCATCCCACACAAACTCAGTGGAAAAAGATTGCTTGAATTTACCCTATCTATACCCCTCAATTTTGTACACCTCTATCAAATCTCTTCTCAATCTTCTACATTCTAAAGAATAAAGTCCAAACCTATTCTGTCTTTCCTTATAACTCACGTCCTCCAGACCCAGCAACATACATTTTTTCTGTAGTCTTCCAACTTAGTTTATATCTTTCCTGTAGATAGGTGACCAAAACTGCACACAGTACTCCAAATTAGGCCTCACCTACATCTTATACAACTTCAACATAACATCCCAACTCCTGTACTCAGTACTTTCATTTATGAAGGCCAGTGTGCTTCCTTTAAGACCCTATCTACCTGTGATGCCACTTTCAAGGAGTTATGGACCTGTATTTCCAGATTCCTTTCTCCCACCGCACTCCTCAGTGCCCTACCCCTCATTGTGTAAGACCTACTCTGGTTGGTCCTTCTGAAGTGCCACACCTCAAACTTGTCTGCATTAAATTCCATCCAGCTCATGCTTCCAGCTGATGCAGATCCCTCTGCAAGGGATAGCCTCCCTCACTGTCAGTGTTATCCGCAAATTTGGTGATCCAGTTAACCACATTATCATCAAGATCATTGATATAGATGACAAACAACAGAGGACCCAGCACTGCAGCACACCACTAGTCACAGGCCTCCAGTCAGAGAGGCACCCCTCTACTACCACTCCGTGGCTTCTCCTACAAAGCCAATCCAATTTACTACCTCATCCTGGATGCTGAGTGACTGAACCTTCTTGACCAGCCTCCCATGTGAGACCTTGTCGAATGTACGATATGTAGACAACAACTGCCTTGCGTTCATCCATTTTCCTGGTAACTTCCTTGAAAAACGATAAGATTGTTTGGCCATGACCTATGCTGACTATCATTAATCAGTCCATGTCAATCCAAATACTTATAAATCTGATCACTTAGAATACCTTCCAATAACTTTCCCGCTACTGATGTCAGACTCACAGACCTATAATTTCATAATTTGTGTTTAGAGCCTTTTTTAAATAGTGGAACAACATTGGCTACCCTCCAATTCTCTGGAACCTCTCCTGTTGCTAAGGATGTTTTAAATAACTCTGCTAGGGCCCTGGCAGTTTTTGCACTTGCCTTCAGTAGGATCTGACAGAATACCTTGTCAGGCCCTGAGGATTTATCCACCCTGATTTACCTCAGGGTAGTAAACATCTGTAACCTGTACAGGCTCCATGAATTTGATGCCACTTTACCTCACTTCTATCAACTCTGTATCCATCTCCCAAGTGAAATACAGATGCAAAGAATTAATTTAAGATCTCCCCCATCTGTTTTGGCTCCACACATAAATCGCCATTCTGTCTTCCAGAGGACCAATTTTGTCCCTTGCAATCCTTTTGCTCTTAACATATCTGTAGAATCCCTTAGGATTCTCCTTCACCTTGTCTGCTAGAGCAACTTCATGTCTTCTTTTAGCCTTCCTGATTTCTTTAAATGCTGTCTTGTATTTCTTGTGCTCCATAAGCACCTCATTTGTTCCTACCTGCCTATACCTGCTATGCACCTCCTTTTTTTTCTCTCAAACAAGGCCTCAATATCTGTTGAAAAACCAAGGTTCCTTACACTTGTTATCTTTACCTTTTATTCTGACAGGCACATAAAAGCTTTGAACTCTCAAAATTTCATTTTGGAAGGCCTTCCACTTTCCAAGAACAGCTTTGCCAGAAAACAGCCTGTCCCAATCCACACTTGCCAACTCACTACTGATACCATCAAAAATAGCCTTTTCCCAATTTAGAATCTCAGACCTATCCTTTTGCATATTTTCTTTGGAACTAATGGCATTGTAGTCACTGGATGAAGTGTTCCCTTATACAAACTTCTGTCACCTGTCCTGTCTCATTCCCTAAAAGTAGATTCACTATCACACACTCTCTCGTTGGGAAATCTACGTACTGATGAAGGAAACTTTCTTGAACAATTTGACAAACTCTATCCCATCTAGTCCTCTACAGTATGGGATTCCCAGTCAATACGGAAAATTACTATCACTTACTATAACAGCCTTATGTTTCTTGCAACAGCCTGCAACCTCTTTACAAATTTATTTCTCTAAATCCCTAGGACTGTTGGGTGGTCTGTAATGTGGTTATTAATTATTAATGTGGTCATTCCTTTCTTATTTCTCAGTTTCACCCATAATGCCTCACTGTTCAAGTTCTCCAGTCTGTCCTGACTGAGTACTCCTGTGATATTATCCCTGACTAGCAAGGCCACCCCTCCTACTCTGTCTCATCTGAAACAATGGAACATTGAGCTGACAGTCATGCCCTGTGCTATTCTGTCTTTCCTACAATTCTTCTGCTTTGAAATATACACAGTTCAAGACACTAGTTACACCACACTCAACCTTTTAATGCCTGACTTTGGGGTCTTAACAACATCTGTCTTCACAACCTCCCCACTATCTGTTCTGGCACTCAGGATCCCATCCCCCTGCAACTCTAGTTTAAACCCTACTGTGCAGCATTAACAAACCTTCCCTCTACGATATTAGTCCTCCTGCAGTTCAGGTGGAAACTGTCCTTTTTGAATTGGTTCCATCTTCCCTGGAAGAGAGTCCAATGATCCAAAAATCTTATGCCTCTCTCCTGCACCAACTCCTTGGCTATGTGTTAAACTATATAACCCTCCTAGTTCTGGCCTCTAGCACATGGCACGGTAGCAATTCTAAGATCACAACCCTGGATGTCTTACCCTTTAACTTGGCACCTAACTCCCTGACGGAGGGTTTCGGCCCGAAACATCGTCTGTACTCGTTTCCATAGATGCTGCCTGGCTCACTGAGTTCCTCCAGCATTTTAAGTGTGTTACCTAACTCCTTGAATTCCCTTTTTGGAACTACATCACTCATCCTACCCGTGTCATCCTACATGGACCACAATCTCTGGCTGTTCACCCTCCCACTTAAGAATGCTGAAGACTCAATCCGAGATGTCCCGGACCCTGGCACCCGGGGCAGCATGCCATCCAGGTATCTTGTTCTCGTCCACAAAACCTCCCATCCATTCCCCTTACTAATGAATCCCCTGTCTCCACAACGCACCTCTTCTCCCCACTTCTGAGTCACAGAGGCAGACTCAGCACCAGAGACCCGACTGCTGTGACTTTCCTCTGTTAGGATATTCCCCCCATCAGTATCCAAAGTGATATACCTGTTGTTGAGGGTAATGGCCACAGGGGTACTCTGCACTGGCTCCTTAACCCATTTCCCCTTCCTGACTGTCATCCAGCTTCCTGTGTCCTGTACCATTGGTGTAACTACCTCTCTATATGTCCTATCTATCACCCCGTCAGCCTCCCAAATGATCCAGAGTTCATCGGTTCTAGCTCCAACTCCTTAACACGGATTGTTAGAGGTGCAGAAGGATCTGGCATCTCCACTGTCCTTACTAAGCAGATATAAAGAAGGAAAGGGGAAAAATACTTTACCTAGAGCTTTTTTTTTGCTTTCTCTGACTGAAGCCGCTCTTCACTGATGCCTCGAAGAGCTAAAGCCTCAAGATCACCACTCTGACTATGGCCCTTACCCCTGCCTTCTTGTAATTTGCTTTTGCTAATCAATCCCAGACTGATTGGTCGCTTTAAAATTTAAAATTGGTCGCTGGTCAAAGCTCAATTTTACTGCTGCGATTCACCGCTGCCTTTTTCTACAGGTCAGTAGACCTGAGTGAAATCCCCTCCTCTTAAGCTTCAGTCCAGAATGGTCGCTGGTCGAAGCTGAATGTGGCAGCAACTGAATACATAAAAGCATGCAGACGTGGTCAAGAGGTTCAGTTGTTCAGACCAAACATCAGAATGGGAAAGAAATATGATCTAACTTACTTTGGCCGTGGAATGACTGTTAATGCCAGGTAGGGTACTTTAAGTATCTCAGAATCTCCTGAAATTTTCACACATAACTATCTCCAGATTTTACAGGGAATGGAGCAACAAACAAAAATATGTCCAGCAAATGACAGTTTTGTGAGCGAAAACGCCCTGTTGATGAGAGAAGTCGGAGGTGAATGGCCAAACTGGTTCTAGTTGACATGAAAGTAACCAGGCTTTATAACTGTATTGTGTGTTCAGAGATGCTCTTCTGCACACCACTTCAAACTTGAAGTGGATGGACTACAGCAGCAGAAGAGCACGAACATACGCTCATACACTTTACCTAGAGTTTGTGGATGACATGAAGATCGGAGGAGTAGTGGATGGAGATGTAAGTTGTCGAAGGTTACAAGAGGATATAGACAGGCTGCAGAATTGGGCAGAAAAGTGGCAGATGGAGTTCAATCCGGATAAGTATGAGGTGATGCATCTTGGAAGGACAAACCAGAAGACTGAGTACAGAGTTAATGGTCAGTTACTTAAGAGTGTGGGTGAACAGAGGGTCCTTGGGGTTCAGATCCATACATCCCTCAAGGTCACTGCACAGGTTGATAGGATAGTTAAGAAGGCCTATGGGATGCTAGACTTCATTAATTTCCTGGATGTCTCTATTTCCTGAGGAGACTGAGGTTCTTTAACATCTGCCGGATGATGCTGAGGATGTTCTACAAGTCTGTGGTGGCCAGTACTATCATGTTTGCTGTTGTGTGCTGGGGCAGCAGGCTGAGGGTAGCAGACACCAACAGAATTAACAAACTCATTCACAAGGCCAGTGATGGTGTGGGGGTGGAACTGGACTCTCTGACGGTGGTGTCTGAAAAGAGGATGCTGTCAAGTTGCATGCCATCTTGGACAATGACTCCCATCCTCTCCATAATGTACTGGTTAGGCACAGGAGTACATTCAGCCAGAGACTCATTCCACCGAGATGTGACACTGAGCGTCATAGGAAGTAATTCCTGCCTGTGGCCATCAAACTTTACAACTCCTCCCTCGGAGTGTCAGACACCCTGAGCCAATAGGCTGGTCCTGGACTTAATTCCACTTGGCATAATTTACCTATTATTATGTAATTATTTTTGGTTTTATTTTGCTATATTTCTACTCTGTTCTTGGTGCAACTGTAACAAAACCCAATTTCCCTCGGGATCAATAAAGTATGTCTGTCTGTCTAATAAGGGGATTGAGTTCAAGAGTAGAGAGGTCATGTTGCAACTCTACAAATCTCTGGCGAGATCATACTTAGAGTATTGTGGTCAGTTCTGGTCACCTCATTATAGGGAGGATATGGAAGCTATGCAGAGGATGCAGAGGAGATTTACCAGGATGTTGCCTGGATTGAAAAACATGTCTTATGAGGCAAGGTTAGCAGAGCTGGGACTTTTCTCTTTGGAGCGTAGAAGGATGAGAGGGGACTTGATAGAGGTCTACAAGGTTATGAGAGGCATAGATAGGGTGGATAGTCAGTACTTGTTTCCCAGGACATGAATAGCAAACACCAGAGGGCATATGTACAAAGTTAAGGGAGGGAAGTTGAGGGGAAACATCAGGGGTAAGTTTTTTACACAGAGGGTTATGGGTGCCTGAAATGACTTGCCAGGGATGGTGGTGGAGGCTAAAACATTAGTGGTATTAAAGAGCCTCTTGGACAGGCACATAGATGAGAGAAAAATAGAGGGTTATGGGGTAGTGTGGGTTTAGTACTTTTTTTAAAGGAATATATGAGTCAGCACAACATGGAGGGCTGAAGGGCCTGTACTGTGCTGTACTGTACTAGTGTCTAGTGTCATGGTCACTTTATTAGGTACACGAGGTATTTCTGTACAGTGGAGACATTACGTCCACACTTTCATACTGTTCTTTAGATAGAAGCATTCACCACACTGGGCTTTTTAAATTATGTTTACGTTTAACCGCAAACACGAGGAAATCTGCAGATGCTAGCAATTCAAGCAACACACACAAAATGCTGGTGGAACGCAACAAGCCTGGCAGCATCTATAGGGAGAAGCGCTGTTGACATTTCAGGCTGAGACCCTTTGTCAGGACTAACTGAAAGGGAAGATAGTAAGAGATTTGAAAGTAGGAGGAGGAGGTAAAAAGGAAATGATAGGAGAAGACCAGAGGGGGTGGGGTGAAGCTGAGAGCCGGAAAGGTGATTGGCAAAAGGGATACAGTGCTAGAGAAGGGAAAGGATCATGGGACGGGAGGTCTAGGGAGAAAGAAAGGGGGACGGGAGCACCAGAGGGAGACAGAGAACAGGCAGAGTAATGGGCAGAGAGAGAAAGAAAATAAAGGGAGGGGAAAAAAAAAACTAAATATATCAGGGATGGGGTAAGAAGGGGAGGAGGGACAATATTGGAAGTTAGAGAAGTCATTGTTCATGCCATCAGGTTGGAGGCTACCCAGCCGGTATATAAGGTGTTGTTCCTCCAACCTGAGTGTGGCTTCATCTTGACAGTAGAGGAGGCCATGGATAGACATATCAGAATGGGAATGGGACATGGAATTAAAATGCGTGGCCACTGGGAGATCCTGCTTTCTCTGGTAGGTGTTCAGCGAAACGGTCTCCCAGTCTGCGTCGGGTCTCACAAATATTTAAAAGGCCACACCAGGAGCACCGGACGCAGTATACCACACCAGCCAACTCACAGGTGAAGTGTCGCCTCACCTGGAAGGACTGTCTGGGGCCCTGAATGGTGGTGAGGGAGGAGGTGTAAGGGCAGGTGTAGCACTTGTTCCACTTGTAAGGATAAGTGCCAGGAGGGAGATCGGTGGGAAGGGATAGGGGGGACCAGTGGACAAGGGAGTCGCGTAGGGAGCGATCCCTGCGGAACGAAGAGAGGGGGGGAGATGTGCTTGGTAGTGGGATCCTGTTAGAGGTGGCGGAAGTTATGGAGAATTATACATTGGATCCAGAGGCTGGTGAGGTGGTAGGTGAGGACAAGGGGGGCCCTATCCCAAGTGGGGTGGTGGGCGGATGGGGTGAGGGCAGATGTGCGGGAAATGGGAGAGATGTGTTTGAGTGCAGAGTTGATGGTGAAAGAAGGGAAGCCCCTTTGTTTAAAAAAGGAAGACATCTCCTTTGTCCTGGAATGAAAAGTCTCATCCTGAGAGCAGATGCGGTGGAGATGGAGGAATTGTGAGAAGGGGATAGCATTTTTGCAAGAGACAGGGTGGGAAGAGGAATAGTCCAGGTAGCTGTGAGAGTCTGTAGGTTTATAGTAGATATCAGTAGATAGGCCGACTCCAGAGATGGAGACAGAAAGATCAAGAAAGGGGAGGGAGGTGTTGGAAATGGACCAGGTAAATTTGAGGGCAGGGTGAAAGTTGGAGGCAAAGCTAATGAAGTCAGCGAGCTCAGCGTGTGTGCAGGAGGCAGCGCCAATGCAGTCATCGATCCCAGTGGCCACGCATTTTAATTCCATGTCCCATTCCCATTCTGATATGTCTATCCATGGCCTCCTCTACTGTCAAGATAAAGCCAAACTCAGGTTGGAGGAACAACACCTTATATACCGGCTGGGTAGCCTCCAACCTGATGGCATGAACACTGACTTCTCTAACTTCCGTTAATGCCCCTCCTCCCCTTCTTACCCCGTCCCTGATATATTTAGTTTTTTTTTCCCCTCCCTTTATTTTCTTTCTCTCTCTGCCCATTACTCTGCCTGTTCTCTGTCCCCCTCTGGTGCTCCCGTCCCCCTTTCTTTCTCCCTAGGCCTCCCGTCCCATGATCCTTACCCTTCTCTAGCACTGTATCCCTTTTGCCAATCACCTTCTGGCTCTCAACTTCACTCCACCCCCTCCAGTCTTCTATCATTTCACATTTTCCCCTCCCCTTCCTACTTTCAAATCTCTTACTATCTTTCCTTTCATTTAGACCTGACGAAGGGTCTCGGCCCGAAACATCGATAACGCTTCTCCATATAGATGCTGCCTGGCCTGACGCATTCCACCAGCATTTTGTGTGTGTTGCTTTACATTTAACCATTAGCTTTGTCTTAGGACCCTAACTTCTTACCATTTAAATCCTTGTAACTCTACTACTGCAGTTTCAAATGGCTGAGACTTCGCTCTTGAAACAGACTTTTGCCTGCTTATTTACTCTATGAATTACTCTGTTAATGGAAATTCTTTACTGTTCATTGTTGTAATAGAACCATTAATGAAGTTTAATTCAAGAAGCACCAAAACATTTATACAAATATTTTGTGAATCCATGATAAAGGAATAAAAATGTTTTTGTTTAAAGGTATCACAGGCGAAGGATTAATCCCAATCCACCAAAAGACAGATGAAGCAGATGATTCAGATTCAGATTGAAGACAGTGATTTCACCACAAGTCAGCTTTGGTTACTGGTGTCTTGCTGCATTCCACTGTAAAGAAAAGAACTTTGGTTCATTGCTGATTTGTAATCACTGTATCTATTTGCTGTTTTACATTTACATTGTTTATGAAGCATATCTGTATTTAAAAGTGAAGTCTTTCATGGTATGAGGAGTGTAATGATCTTGTTCAATGGTTGATGATAATTATAATTATTGGAAATACTTAATGCAATAAAATCTTAAAATTAAATATTTGCATCTTAGATTTTGTCTAAGAAGCTGTTGACCTACTAGAATTAAACTCAACCTGTCATTTTGATAAATATATCTACTTAAGGCAAATAGTTGACTTGAAGTCTTACTAAACCTAAAGCCCAAATGAGGCAATTTTATCACCCAAAAGCTGCTTTGTGTGCTTTATTTTGGGTTGCTAACAATAGACTGCAATGGTGTAAAGTAATTGTGTTAAAACATCTCAAAAAATTTGCTTGGAATAAAGTTTTAATATTTCCCACAACTTCCTTTGTGATAGAGATGCTCTTACAATTTTCATTTCTTGATTGTCATGTTTTTATTCAATTAGTAACTATACTCAGTGGCCATTATTAGGTACAGAAGGTACATAATAAAGTGGCTATTAAGTGTATTTCTGTATGTTCATGGTCTTCTGCTGCTGTAGCCCATCTAATTCAAGGTTCAACTTATTGGACATTCAGAGATGCTGTTCTCCAGAACACTGTTGTAATTCATGTTTTTTTAAGTTACTGTATCCTTAAACTATTCTAGCCATTTTCCTCTGACCTCTCTTATTAACAAGGTGTTTTTGCCCACACAACTGCTGCTTACTGGATGTATTTTTGTTTATGGCACCATTCTCTGTACACTTTAAAGAATTCTGTGAGAAAATCACAGGAGAACAGCCGTTTCTGAGATACTCAAACCACCCCATCTGGCACCAACAATCATTCCACAGTCAAAGTCACTTAGATCATATTTCTTCCCCCATTCTGATGTATAGTCTGAACAACAACAGTCTCTTGACCACATCTTCATTTTATTAAGCATTGAGTTGCTGCCACATGATTGGCCGATTAGATTAATGAGCAGGTGTATCAAATAAAGAGTCCACTGATTGTACATTGTTTCATCAGCCTATGATTTCATTCTATTCCTTTCTTGGCCATTCAACTTACCAAATGGCAGACCTGGTTTGGGTGGCTAAATGGCTTCTTGTATATATTCAAAATTGGTTCTTCTTTGGATGAGCATAGGAGTTAGTTAAATAACAAATACAGGAATAGAAACATTAGGTTTGTTCTCATTTCTCCTTTCTCCCTGGAACCTTGTGCATCCCAAACCACCTTCAAATAAAATCAAGTTTAATTGTCATTCAAACTGTATATGGATACAGGTGAATGAGACAGTAATCCTCTGGGGCCAAGGTGCAAAAACATACACATACATTCAAAATAGCAAGAAATTTTTTAAAAAGTCATCATGTAAGAAAACACATTTTTAGTCAGAGACCCTGAACAAGTCCTGCAGATTAATCCAGCCTGTCATTCCACCAATCAAACACCAGAGGAGTAACACCTTATATTCCATCTGGCTGGCCTCCAACCTAATTGTATGAACATAGATTTCTCCCTTCATTAAAAAAAATCCCTCCCCTCCCCTCTTCCTGCCTGCCTATCGCCTCCCTCTGATGCCCCTCCTCTTTCCCATCTCCTATGGTTTACTCTTCTCCCCTATCAGATTCCTTCCTCTCCAGCCTGGCTTCACCTATAACCTTCCAGCTATCCTCCTTCCCCACCCCCCAACCTTTTTATTCAGGCATTTTCTCTCTTCCTTTCCTGTCCCTAAGAAGGGTTTCGTCTAGAAATGTCAACTGTTCATTTCCATGGATTCTGGCTGACCTCCTTAGTTCCTATTCTGTGTTTTGCAATGAAGAAAATAATATGTCACAACCAGGATCTGATGCTTTCCTTCTCAAGGTTAGTAAAAAAATGCCTCATGAAATTGCAGAAGCATTAATAATATTTTCAGAGTGCAACTGGCACATCTATGTATTGTATCTATGTATCAGATGGGTGAGAGCAAGAACAAGTAGGCAGAGGCCATCAGTTGTAAGGATGCAAATGGAATTAGTCATGGAGTGACAAAGCACTTCATAAGTACAAGCTAGCTGGAGAGAGCAACTATGACATTGTTCATGCACAGTCATACTTGACTAATTTGTTTAGACAATCACTAATAAGATAGATAACTGTTGGGTGTACACAATTCAGGTCAGAAAAGCATTTCTTATGATGAGGGAAGCAAGCAATGAGGTATATAATCTTGCATTTAGAAGCAAACAATTGAGGAGAGAGATTACAGCAATCTGAACATAGAACATTACAGCACAGCATTCAGCCCACAATGTTTCACTGACTTTTTATTCTATTCTAAGATCAATCTAGCCCTTCCTTCTTACATTGTCCTCCATTGGATGCTCTTCATTGACTACTGCTAAGCATTCAACACTAACACCCCTTGAAATTAAACAAAAAACTCCAAAACCTAGGCTTCAATACCTCCTTGTGCAACTGGATCATTGATTTCCTGATTTGCTAGTCAGTTCAGATTGACAACACCTACACAATCACTATCCATAGGTGCACCACAGGGCTGTGTGCTTAGCTCGCTCCTCTATTTGCTTTATACATACGACTGTGTGGCCAAGTACAGCTATATTTAAGTTTGCTGACAACACCACTGTTGTTGGCCAAATCAAAGTTGTTGATGAATCTGCATATAGGAGGGATATGGAAAATCTGGTTGAATGGTGCCATAACATTAACCTCTCACTCAACATCTGCAGAGGGTTGTAAATCTAGTCAGCTCCACCTTGGGCATTAGCCTACAAAGTATCCAGGACATCTTCAGGGAACGGTGTATCAAAAAGGCAGCGTCCGTTATTAAGGACCTCCAGCACCCAGAGCATGCCCTTTTCTCACTGTTACCATCAGGTAGGTGGGTCAGGAGCCTGAAGGCACACACTCAGCGATTCAGGAACAGCTTCTTTGCCTCTGCCATCCGATTCCTAAGTGGACATTGAACCCTTAGACACTACCTCATTTTTTTAAATATACAGTATTTCTGTTTTTTGCACATTTTAATCTATTTAATATATGTATATTGTAATTGATCTAATTATTATTTTTATTCTTTTCTGTATTATGTGTTGCTTTGAACTACTGCTAAGTTAACAAATTTCACGTCACATGCCAGTGATAATAAACCTGATTCTAACATCAGCAAAATCAAAGAAATGATGATTCAAGAGTCAGTGATCCAGTCCTCATTACGAGATCAGAGGTGGAGATGGTCAGTAACTAAATTCCTTGAAGTTACCATTTCAGAGAATCTGCCCTGGGAACAGCATGTAAGTGTCATTATAACAAAGGCGCAGTAGCACCTCTTCTTTCTTAGAAGTTAACACGGATGTGGTATGTCATCTAAAACTTTGACAAAGCTTTTATAGATGCACAATGGGGAGTATCCTGTCTGGTTACATCAAGGCTGGAATGGAAACGCCAATACTTAAGAATGGAAAAAAAACTACAAAAAATAGCGGTGTTACAAACTGCAACGTTTTAGAAACAAATCAACAGCAAGAGATTTCACACTGAGTCTAGTTTTAATTTTAAAATCACTACCTTTATTAGTATCTACTTATAATATAGTAACTTAACCAAGTTAAACAAAAGTTAACAGTGTTATGTGTATATGTGTGTAAATATAGCTCCCAAACTATATTGAGCTTGGGGAGAACAAGGCTTTGAGTCCTGAGATGGTAAAGTAGGAAAGTTCAGTCACCCAGGTAATAAATGAGGGGAGAGAGATATTTGTAATCCATGTTGTAATGGAGAGAAAAGGTAAGTACGAAGTATTCCACAGGTTCCATGCCAGGTAAACAAAGTATTAGTCACCGTAGATCTTGTCCATCGTGTCGATCCAAATCCACATCCCAATTACTGCATCACCAAAAACGACCTGTCACAGGAATATCATCTTCGAGTGGTTCCCACACAACATTCCGTTACCGTCACCACCATTCAGTACATCTATAAGGAGCACTGTCACAAGAAAGCAGCATCTATCATCAAAGCCTTCCACCATATAGGCAATACTCTCTCCTCACTGTTGCTATCACGAAGAAGGTGCAAGTGACTGGGTCCCACATCATATTGAATTGATTCCACAACCTGTGGAATCACATTCAAGGATTCTACAACTTGTGTAATATTTATTTGTTTATTCTCTTTTTTTGTATTGTACAGTTTGTCTTCTTTTGCACATTGGGTTCTTAAATGCCCTAATGTATCTGCAATTCTACCATTCCTGGCAGTGCATTCCATGCACCCACCATTCTCTGTAAAGAACTTGCCTCTCACATCCTCCCTATATGTTTTTCCAATCACATTAAAATTGTTCACTGAACCTATCTTCGTAAGATATGCCCTGTAGACCAGGCAGCATCCTTGTAAATCTACTCTACACCCTCTCCAATGCTTCCACATTTTTCTATAATGAGGCTATCAGACTGAACATGCTTTTCCAAGTGTGGTATAACCATGGTTTTGCAGAACTGCAACATCACTTCATAGCTCTTCGACTCAATCCCCCAGCTAATGAAGGTCAATACACCATATGTCTTCTTATCAACCCCATCAACCTACACAGCAGCTTTGAAGGATCAATGGAGATGTACCACAAGATCCTTCTGTTCCACCACGCTGTCAAGAACCTGCCATTAATCCTGTATTCTGCCTTCAAATTTCACACTTTTCCAGGTTGTACTCCTTCTGCCACTTCTTAGCTATACATCCTGTTAATGTCTTGTTGTAACCTATGACAACCTTCTACATTATCCACAATAATACACACAGAATGCTGGAGGAACTCAGCAAGCCAGGCAGCATCTAGGGAAAAGAATAAACAGTCAACGTGCTGACCAAGACCCTTCATCAGGATTTATGAATAGTCCTGATGAAGAGTCTCGGTCCAAAACATTGCTGGATCCTTGATGGTTGATGCTGCTTTCCTATGACAATGCTCCATGTAGACGTTTTCAATGGTAGGGAAGGATTTACCTGTGATGTCATGACAAATCTTATTGAGATACAACGTGGAATAAGTCCTTCTGGCCTTTGCACCACCCCGCCCAGCAATTTCCCTGATTTAATCCTAGCCTAATCACAGGAAAGTTACAATGACCAGTTAACCTACCAACTGTGGGAGGACACTGGAGCACCTAGAGGATACTCATGTAGTCACAAGGAGAATATACAAACTCCTTGCAGGCAGTGGTGGGAATTGAATCCAGGTCACTGGTACTGTAAAGTGCTGTGCTGCTATAGTACTGTGCCACCCAATCTTCACAAAACTCCTAAGGAAATAGAGGCGCTGCTGTGCTTTCTTCAAAATTGCACTTACATGCTGGGCTCAGGACAGGTACTCTGAAAAAATAATATCGTGGAATCTGAAGTTGCTGACCTTCTGCATCTCAGACTCCCTGATGCAGACAGGCTTATAGACCCTCAGTTTCCTCCACCTGAAATCAATAACCAGCTCCTTGGTCTTGCTCATATTGAGTAAGAGGTTGTTATTGTTGCACTGCTTAGACAGACTTTCAATCTCCCTCCTATATGCTGATTCATCACCACCTTTGATTCGACCTATGACAGTGGTGTCATCAGCAAACTTAAATATGGCATTGGAGCTGTGCTTAGCCAGATGGTCATAAGAGTAAAGCAAGTAGAGCAGGTGTCTAAGTACACAGCCTTGGGGTGCACCTGTGCACATGGAGATTGTGGAGGAAATGTTGTTGTCAATCTGAACTGACTGGGGTCTGCAAGTGAGCAAATCAAGAATTCAATTGCACAGGATTGGTATTGAAGCCAAGGTCTTGAAGCTTACTGATTAGTTTTGAGGGGATAATGGTATTGAATGCCGAGCTATAGTCGATAAAGAGCATCCTGATGTATACATCTTTGCTGTCCAAATGTTCCAGGTTTGGGTGAAGAACCAATGAAATGACATCTGCTGTGAACCTGTTATGCCAGTAGGCAAATTGGAGTGGATCCAAATTGCTTTTCAGCCAGGAGTTGATATGTTTCATCATAAATCTCTCAAAAACCTTCATCAATGTGGCCAAATCCAACTGATGAAGGGTCTTGGCCCCAAACATAGACTGTTTACTCTTTTCCATGGATGCTGCCTGACCCGCTGAGTTCCTCCAGCATTTTGTGTATGTTGCTTTGGATTTCCAGCATCTGCAGATTTTCTTGTGTTTGTCTGTAGAAGTGGTGGACACAGGTCGAATTTCAGCATTTAAGAGAAGTTTGGAAAGTACATGGATAGGAGGTGTGTGTTCCAGGTGCAGGTTGACAGGACGAAGGAAAATAGTTTGGCATGGACTAGATGGGCTGAAGTGCCAGTTTCTGTACTGTATTGCTTACTCTATGACTTTATAAATAGCCCTGTACTAGATTTACATGATCTGTGGCAGTAACATAATTGAATTAGTCAGACGTATATACTTATATTGGCTGTTTTCTCCTAAGCTTATAACCTACCTTTTGTATCAATGTAGAGTGAAAGGATGGAATGTCTTGTAGTGTGCCTGCAGTTTTGGTGACCGTGAAGTAAGCCTGTCATCTGCAGTATGTGCAGTTTCTCAAAGGCTGCTCTGCTGAGCTCAAAGCACTTGTGCTGTGCAGGGAGAATATGCAGATTGAACATTGGACTTAACTGTGGATTTGTGGTCTGCCTTACATTCTTCATCACACATTATCCTGATAATTCTGATGCCAAGTATGTGTCATTATTGAGTGATAACATGGTTAATCAGATACCAATTTTTGGACTGTGTGTGTTTCGAAGTTGTTTTGTACTTGTCTTCTTACTATGATTGAGCTGAATATACTGTGTTCTCTGCTATCACACTGGAGGAATGCTTTGCTTTCAACCCCTTTTGATAAGGGGCTTGCTATTCCTTGATTATGCATGAAAGTGGTACTGAGATAAGGCATGTTCTGACTAAATGGTAAAGAAGGCCTAGGACTAGCTGGCCCACTCCTGCTTCTATCTCTTTCGTCACTGGGAGATGGTGGTGGTGCAACAGCTAAGGTGGGTAAAGGAAATGTTTCAAAGCTAAGATTAAAATCAGCCTGAAGAAATTCAACATTACATCTTAAAACTGGAAAGAACTGCACTCAATAGATAGGAAAGTTATTCAAGAGGGAGCTGTGCGACCTGAGAGCAAACTCTGTTGTGCCACAGAGAACAGGCAGCAGCTGCAAAAGGATTGACTGAACAAACAAAAGACCCAGTTATTAACCACAGCCATCACTTACTAGTGTATGTGCATCCCTGATTGGCCTCTACAGCCACTTGAGGACCCACCAATAGGCAACCCCAAAGGAAAACATCATACTCTACTCGAGTGATGGCACTTGAATAAATAATTCACAGGCCTGGAACCAGAGTTCAAATGTAGCAACTGTGGAATTTAAATTCCGATATAGCATAGTTCAATCGCTTTATGATAATCACCGATTGGGGTTCGATTCCCAATGCTGTCTATAAGGAGTTTGGTCATTTTCCCCAGGATTGGGTGCTCTGGTTTATTCTCATGTTCTAATGACTTATGGTTTAGGGTGAATAAGTTGTGGGCATGCTATGTTGGCATGGTAACATGGTGACATTTGCAGGCTGCCTCAAAACAATCCACGGTGATTTGATTTGACCCAAACGACACATTTCATTGTATGTGTGACAAATATAGCTAAATTATTTTCAAATACACTTACAGTACAAATGAGGCATTCTGCACTACCTGCTGCCAAAAGCCTCAATAATCAGGGGCTGGGGTTGAGCTGAATAGAGTTGGGAAAGCTGAGCAGATTTACTGAGTCAGTGAAGTCAGGGCTGGCAGCCGCTATTCTCATATCTGCTTGCTCTCCCAGCACAGCTGTTTCTGTAATCCTCTCGCATACACTGCTTTTGTTTATTTCCCACTGATAATAAGCATGGATTATGAACAGCTCTCAAAAACAAAGCCCTGTCATAACCTGGGCCTACTTATAGTAATTTGGAATTTTAAAGATCCTAGTCATGATCACAAAGGTACAACATTGATTCATAAACACCCTTTCTTAGAAGTTTGTGAAGATTCAGCATGTCCTCCAAAACTTTGACAAACTTCTATAAATGTGCGGTGGATAGTATAGTGGCAGATTGTTTCACGGTCTGGTATGGAAACGCCAATGCACTGAATGGGAAAGCCTACAAAGATTAGTGGGTAAAATCCTCCACACTATTGAGCACATCTGCATGGAATGCTATTGCAGGAAAACAGTGCCTATCATCAAGTAACCCCACCCCCCTCCAGGCCATGCTCTCCTTTTCACTGCTGCCATCAGGAAGGAGGTACAGGAGTCTTAGGAACCACACCACCAGGTTCAGGAACAGATATTACCCCTCAGCAATCAAACTTATGAACAGAGGGGATAACTTCACTCAACTCAACCCTGAACTGTTCCCACAATCCATGGACTCATTTTCTAGGACTCTTCATCTCATGTTCTCAATATTTATTTTTTATCTTTGTTTATTTGTATTTACTGTAAATGGCCACAAGAAAATAAATCCCAGGGTTGTATATGGTGACATATATGTACTTTGATAATAAATTTTCTTTGAATTTTAACGGACAAAGTCTGGCTTCTATGTAGTTGACTTTTGGTTTCTGAAAAGGCCTAGTGATCTATTCACTTGCCAAGGCCAAGACTGATGAAGGTAGACAAGAAGCAATGAAGCAGATACTGAAAATTGAATGATAAATAGAACATAAATGCAACACTAAGTTTCTCAGAATTAAGCACAGAGGGAGAGCAGTGAGAGAGTGTGTATTACTTTGATTTCCAGCATCAGCAGAGTTTCTCTTGTTTGTGATTCAACAACTACACTGGAAAGTCTCTTCCAGGGACCCTGAAGAATTTCAAATTTTCCCTTCGACAGGAGTTCAATGAGACTCTCTCTCACTGTTTCCCCCTCTGTGCTAACTCTGACTTTTAATCTCTTTTTTGCAAGTCCTGATGAATGGTCTCAGCCTGAAATGTCGACTGTTTACTCTTTTCCATCAATGCTATCTGGTGTGCTGAGTTCCTCCACATTTTATATGTATTAAAATACTCCTTGAGAGGCCTCACCAATGTCACTATAAAAAAGTGGAAGGGGTGGAAGGACAAATATAATTCTTCCACATGCAGCTGCTATTGGTGTCCTTGGTAATGATCCAGATCTTTTCCCAGACCCCATCCCCAGTAACTTCTTTCTCATCTTTACATCCCCAGAGGGTGAAATAAATTCCGCATGTCCCTTTCAATTTTTAACAATTTTTATTGATGCACAATAAAATGCATTGTATCTGGATGCATAACTGCTCTACATGTGACTGCAAGAAATTGCAGAGTTACAGACACAGCACAGCACATCACAGGAACCAGCCTAAGTCTACACTTCTTGCTGCCTTGGTAAAGTAGCTGGCATAATCAAGGACCATGCCTGTCCCAGACATTCTCTCTTCTCTCCTCACTATTATACAAAGAGATTCTCCTGCTGTATTCAGTCTCATGTACAGACCTCCTGTACTATAAGATGGACTTGGTCTTACAACTTACCTCATTATGAGCTTGCACTGGAGGGCCCAGTAATGCAGGAAAATCCTTGCCAAACTGTATCTCATCTGACCGGATCTGGGCTTTCTCAATTTTTTCCATTCAGCAAGCTTCCTATTGTCATGTTAAGCAGCAAACCACAGGATATGTCATAGATCAGCCACACCTCAGGAATGATCCTGGGGTAAAGAGGTTACTAATTGTCTTAGTCCAGGCTCAGGGAGAAACCTACAGTTGCCTACTGAAGACATATCTTGGATTAGTACGTTTGTAAAGTTTAGCTTGTGTGGATATTGCCTATTCAAGGGGTCAAGATAGGACTAATTGTCCATGTGGGATTCAATGAGGGTGGATGGTGAAGCAACCAAATATCCAGATATTCAAGAGGACAGAACTAAAACAGTATAGGTACCTCAGAAGATTACAGAATTAGAAGAGATTATAGAGAGAATAAGGATGAGGAGTTCAAAGTTCATTTATTTTCAATGTAAACTTGAAGTTCATCTTGAAGTTCAATGTAAACTTGAAGTTCATCTTCTCGTAGTCACAAAACAAAGTAACACAACAGAATTCACAAAAGCCCCACCCCATACAGTCAGTATCCAATATACAACAAAAGAAAGAACAAATCCTGCAAAGAATAAAAAAGTAGCCAAATAATATTGTAATCCTTTGTTTATCTCTGTGAAAATCAAGCTGGTGTGGGAATGGCCTATCAGTGTTTGGCATAAAACACCCAAAGTTCATTAAAACATGAAAAAATCAACATCACTAGTTACAAATCTGTGGTTGTAAATGTATATCTATACAAGTCTTTACCTCTCCAACAAATGACTGGTTGATATTCCAGAGTAAAGCAAAACAGACTGGAAATCGTGTGGACAGTCAAAGGCTTTTTCCCAGGGCTAAAATGGCCAGCATGAGAGGGCATAGTTTTAAGGTGCTTGGAAGTAGGTACAGAGGGGATGTCAGGGGTAAGTTTTTTACGCAGAGAGTGGTGAGTGCATGGAATGAGCTGCCAGCGACAGTTGTGGAGGCAGATACGATAGGGTCTTTTCAGAGACTCCTGGATAGGTACACAGAGCTTAGGAAAATAGAGGGCTTTGGATAAACCTAGGTAATTTCTAAAGTAAGTACATGTTCAGCACAGCATTGTGGGCTGAAGGGCCTGTAGTGTACTGTAGGTTTTCTATGTTTCTAAATGATCATTATCACATTTCCCTCTGGAAAAATGTCTCTATCTAAAACATAATGCTGGAAAATACATAGGATTCTGTGACCAATTTCTCAAACTGTATGTCTTGTTTGACAATGTTGAAAATTGATCATTCTCACACAATGCATACCAAATCCTATTACCACACTATAACCGTGCTTGACAATGTGTCCCCCAGGTAAGCATTAACTCAAGTATAAAGTTCTCAGCAAGTGGAAAAACTGCAGATGCTGGAAATCTGAAACAAAAACAGAAAATGCTGAAAACAGTCAGCAGCAGTGGAGAGAGAAACAGGGTTGATATTTCAGATTAGGGATCCTACATCAAAACCATTACATTTTTTATCCTTTTTCTCTCTATAATTTCAGGATCGGAATCAAGTTTATTGTCACTGATAAATGTTGTGAAAAGTGTTATTTTGTGGCAGCACTACAGTGCAACACATAAGATATACTATAAATCAGAAGAAGAAATATAAACAGTTTAAAAAAACAAATGAGTAGTGCAAAAGAGAACAAAAATATCAAGGAAGTGTTCATGGGTTTATTGACTGTTCAGAAATCCGATGGTTGAGGGGACGAAGATATTCCTAAAACATTGAATGTGTGTCTTCAGCATGATGATAGTAATGAGAAGAGGGCATGTCCTGGGTGATAGTGTCCATAATGAGGGATTTTGCCTTGTTGAGGCAGAATCAGATTTAATATCATTGGCACTTGTCATGAAATTTGTTGTTTTGTGGCAGCAGTACAGAGTAATACATAATAAAAATGCTATAAGTTACAATAAGACATATAATTAAATTAAATAAGTAACATGAAAAGAGAGCAAAAAATATTGTAGTGAGGTAGTGTACATTGTCCATTCAGAAATCTGATGGTGGAGCGGAAGAAGCTGTTCCTGAAATGTTGAGTGTGTCTCTTCAGGATCTCTGATGGTAGTAATAAGAAGAGGGTGATGAGGATCCTTAATGATGGATTTCATGTTGGAGCTAGCTGAGTTTGCATCTTCCTGCAGGTCTTTCCAGTCCTGTGCAGGGCCCCTCCATGCCAGACAGTGATGCAAACAGTTAGAATTCTGTAAAAAATTGCTAGAGTCTTTGTTAACATACCAAATCTCCTCAAGCTCCTAATAAAATATAGCTACTGGCATGCCTTCTTTGTAATTGCATTATTTCCTAGCTCTTACTGACTTCAGTGTTGTTGTTGGGACACCACTCAACTAGTTAATCTATCTATTTATCTAACTCCTGTTAACATCTGAAATTCTGCCAATAATAGTTGTGTCATCGGCAAACTTATAGATAGTGTTTGAGCTGTGCCTAGACACACAATCATGGGTGAAGTAGGCATCCTTGAGGTGTTGAATGTCAGCAAAGAGGAGACATTTTTCAATCTGCACTAATTGTGGTCTCCCAATGAAGAAGTCAAAGATTCAGTTTCAGAATGAGCTATGGAGGCCCAGGTTTTGGAGCTCGTTGTTTAGTACTGAGAGTATAACGGTGTTGCGCGCTAAGACGTAATCAAAAAACAGCAGCCTGAAGTAGGTATTGCTGTTGTTCAGGTGGTCCAAGGCCGAGTGGAGAGCCAATGAGATTGCATCTGCTGTAGACCTATTGCACCAGTAGGCAAATAGCAGTGGGCCCAGGCTCTTGCTTAGGCAGGAGTTGATACTGGCCAAGATCAACTTCTCAAAGCACTTCATCACAGTAGATGTGAGCGCAGCTGTGTCATAATTATTGAGGCAGCTCATCCTGCTCCTCTCGGGCATTGGTATGATTGTCACCCTATGGAAGTAGATGGGATCCTCCAGCAGCGAGAAATTGAAGATATCCTTGAACTCTCCTGCCAGTTCATTGCACAGGTTTTCAGTGCCTTAGCAAGTATGTTATTGGGGCCTGATGCCTTGTGAAAGTTCATCCTCTTGAAAGATGTTCTGACTTGGGCCTCCAAGATAGAGATCACAGGGTGGCCAGATACTGCAGAGATTCACATAGGTGTAATTTCAAAGTATATATAAAAGGCGCGAGGCATTGCCTTTGAAGATTTTCCAATTCTACAACCTTCTGCAGTATCAGCATAGCTTCAGTTCAGGCCTCTTAAACATCAGCATATTCTACTGCAATAGTTACATGCTCTGCAATTAACTACATCTCTACCCATTTCTTCCTTTAGGATACATTTTAAAACTTACTTTTTTGACAATGTTGTTGGTCTTGTCTTATGTAGCCAAGAGCAAATTTGTATTTAATGAAGGTGTTTTGAAGGACATTGAACTTACGTCATATTAAATGGTGTTATATAAATGAAAGGATTTGTTGATGAGTTGAGCTTGGTGGTGTTGGGATGGACAGGAAAACAAAAATAAAAAGAAAGCATGTGCTGGAAATCTGAGCTACAAACACAAACTGCTGGAGGTACTTAGCAGGTCAGACAGCATCATTAGAGAAAGACAGAGTTATGGTTTCCATTTAAACATTATTCATCAACACCGGAAAGCTGTGAAAGCATATTGATTTTCAGTTACAGATATGGTAGGAAAGGGATGGCTGAGGAAAAAACATTATTAGGGTGTGGCCAGGTTGTCATGACAATATGGCATTTACTAAACTTCTTGGTTGATAGATTATTGAACGCAGTTAGGGAAAGAGAGAATATATATGTGGTGGTAGAATCTTGTTGAAATTGTGCACTATGCTCGTTTGAATACAACAGTTCAGCACATGAACAGACTCTTCTGGCAATGATGCCTGCACCAAACTTGACATCAAATACTTCTCATTCAATGTCAGCAAAGCCAAAGAGCTGAGATTGACTATAGGAGGAGGACACTGCTAGTCCATGAGCCAGTCCTCATCAGGAGATTAGAGGTGAAGAGAGTTAGCAACTATAAATTCCTCAGTGTTATCATTTCAGAGAATTTGGCCTAGGTTCAGCATGTAAGTGAAATTACAAAAATAAAGCATGACAGTGCCTCTATTTTCTTAGAAGTTTTTGAAGATTCACCATGTCATCTGACTTTGACAAACTTCTGTAGAAGAACTATGAAGGCTATACTGACAAGTTGCATCAAGACTTTGTATGGAAACACCAATGCCCTTGAACAGAAAAGCACACAGAAAGTAATGGATATAGCGTAGTCCATCACAGGTAAAACCTTGCCCAGAATTAAGAATAACAAGGAGCATTTTCACAGGAAAGCAGCATCCATCATCAAGGACTGCCACCACCCAGGCCACACTCTCTTCTCACTGCTGCCATGAGGAAGGTGGTATGGGAGTCTGAGGTCCCACAGCACCAGGAAGTCATTTACCCTCAACCATCAAGCTCCTGAACCAGAAGGGATAACTTTATTCACCCCAACACTGAAACACTACAACCTAAAGACCCAGTTTCAAAGACTCTAAAATTAATGTTCTCAATATTTATTGTTTATTTATTTATTATTATTATTACTTTGTTTATTTTCTTATCTTTTTGTATCTGCAGTTTGTTGTCTTTTGTACTTTGGTTGGTTGTCCATTGTAGTTGTGGTCAGATTGCACTTGGGAGTATCGTGAGCAGTTTTGGACCTATTATCTAAGAATGGATGTGCAGGCATTGGAGAGGGTCTACAGGAAGTTCACAAGAACTATTCCAGGAATGAAAGGGTTAATATGTGGGGAGTGTTTGATGGCTTTGGGCCTGTATTTACTGGAGGTTAGAAGAATGAAAGAGAAGCTCACTGAATATTGAAAGGCATAGATAGAGTGGACGTGAGTCTTGGGCCAAAGGCACAGCCTCAGAATACAGACATCCATTTAGAACAGAGATGAGAGGCACTTTCTTTAGCCTGAGGGTGGTGAGGCTCTGGAATTCATCGCCTCAGACAGCTGTGAGGGCCATATCTTTGAGTATACTTAAAGCATAGATTTTAGGTTCTTGGTTAGTCAGGGCATCAAAGGTTATAGGGAGAATGAAGGGGTTGAGTGGGATAATAAATCAGCCATGATTGAATGATGGGCTGAATGGCCAATTTTAGCTCCTATTTCTTATGATCCATATCCCTCCATGTCCTGCATATTCATGTGTCTATCTAACAGTCTTTTAAACTTAATTATTGTATCTTCTTTCACCACTACCCCTGGCAACCCATTTCAGGCATCCACCACTGTGTAAAAAATAATTACCTCCTCTCAGCTTAAATGCATGCTTTCTAATATGTGGCATTTCCATTCAGGAGATTGTCTACCCTATCTATGGCTCTCATAATTTTATAAACTCATACAAAGACTGGTAAAGTAGAAAGTGAGGATGGGGGTGGGGGGAGCTCTGTTCTTGATCAGTTTAGGAGAAGGTTCTCAAGTTCAAGTTCAAAATTATTGTTATTCAACCACATACATGTACACAGTTAAATTAAACATCATTTCTCTGGGGCCAAGGTGCAAAACACAGTACAGTACATATAGTCACACACCACACGTAGTTACAATCCAGCACATAGAGTACAATCACAATAATATCAGCACCAGTCCCTGAGTAACATGTCTTGAAGATTGACAGGCTGACATGAAGCACCAGGTGCTTGTTTATATAAGACGGTATAATGTTACCAGCAGTGGTATACATATGTAAAACAGCACTAAAAGATGAAAAGTGACTTGTGCACAATGACAGTGTGTCTGTGTGTCTGTGAGTTGGCGAGTTGGGGAGTTGGGGAAATGGCAGCACATTCAGACAGATGCGTGCTGGGTGTTAAGAAGTCTAACAGACTAGGGAAAGAAGCCTGACAGTTCTGGTTCTTATGCTTTGGTACCTCCTGATGGCAGGAGGTCATAGAGATTGTGAGAAGGATGGGAGGGGTCTTTGACAATGCTGGACGCACTGTGCATACAGCACTTCTGATATACAGTGGTGCTAGAAAGTTTGTGAACCCTGTAAAACTTTCTCTATTTCTGCATGTATGACCTAAAATGTGATCAGATCTTCATGCAAGTCCTAAAACGAGATAGAGAGAACCCAATTAAATAAATAACACAAAAAAATTATACTTGTTCGTTTATTTATGGAGAAAAATTATCCAATATTACATGTATTTGTTGGAAAAAGTATGTAAACCTCTGGGATAATGCCTTCTACAAAAGCTATTTGGAGTCAGGTGTTCCAATCAATGATATGATAATGGAGGCGTGGGTTATAGGGGTACTCTACCCTATTAAAAAAGACACATAAGTCAAGTTACTGACAGAGCTTGTTCTTCTCAAGAAAGATCTGTTTATGTGCACCATGCCTAGATCAAAACAACTTTCAGAGGACCTTAGAAGAAGAATAGTAGAGATACAAGAAGCTGGAAAAGGCTACAAAAGTATTTCTAAGGACCTGAGTATTCACCAGTCCACATTAAGAGAAACCGTCTATAAATGGAGTACTGTTGCTACTCTCCTTAGGAGTGGGCATCCTGCAAAGATCACACCAAGGGCCAATGTGCAATGAGTGCTGAAGGAGGTGAAAAAGAACCCAAGGGTAACAGCAAAAGACCTGCAGAACTCTCTAGAACATGCTGAAGTCTGCTCATGTGTCCACTATAGGAAGAACACTGAACAAGAAAGGTGTTCTTGGAAGGACACCACAGAGGAAACCACTGCTCTCCAAAAAACAAATTGCTGCACATCTCAAGTTTGAAAAAGACCACCTGGAAGTTCAACAACACTTCTGGGACAATGTACATTGCTATGTTTGTAGGGAAAGGGGCACAACAACCAAACTTCATCACACCTGTGAGGCATGGTAGAAGGAGCATCATGGTTTGTGGCTGCTTTGCTGCCTCAGGACCTGGACAGCTTGCAATCATTGAATGAAACAATGAATTCAAAATTGTATCAAGACAGTTTACAGGAGAATGTCAGGGTAGCAGTCCAACACCTGAAGCTTAATAGAAGTTGGATAATGCAACAAGACAATGATCCAAAAGACAACAGTAAATCAACAACAGAATGGGTTTAAGAAGAAGAAAATGTGTGTTTTGAAATTGCAAGTCAAAGTCCTGACCTTAATCTTATAGAAATATTGTGGAAGGACTTGAAGCAAGTAGCTCATACAAGGAAGCCCACCAACATCCCAGAGTTGGAGCAATTTTGTAAGGAAGAATGGCCCAAAATTCCTCCAAGTCAATATGCAGCACTGATCAACAGTTACCGGAAACATTTAGTTGAAGTTACTGCTGTACAAGGGAGTCACACGAGTTACTGAAAGCAAAGGTTCACATATTTTCCCAACAAATACATATAACATTGGATCATTTTTCTCAATAAATTAGTAAACATGTATAATGTTTTAAGTTATTTAATTGGATTATCTTTATCTAATTTTAGGACATGTGAAGATCTGATCATATTTTAGGTCAATATTTATGCAAAAATTGGGAAAATTCTAGGGCACCACTGTATGTCCTGAATAGGGGTGGGAAAGGGACCTCGATGATGTTTTCAGCAGTCTTCACTATCTGTTGCAGAATCTTGTCATTTGATGCATTGCAATTCCCAATTCAGCCGGTGATGCAACTGGTTAGGGTGGTGGTCTGGTAGAATGTAGTTAGAATGAGGTGGGGAGGGTTGATACCTCAGTCTCTTCAAGAAATGGAGGCACTGCTGTGCTCTCTTGACTAAAGAGATGGTGTTGAGGGACCAGGTGAGATTGTCAGTAATTAATACAAGAAACTCAGTGCTTCTAGTTCTCTCCACAGAGAGAACACAGAGTTGATGGAATGCACTCTCGTGTTCTGAAGGAAGTAGCAGTGGAGATTGCGGAGGCATTAGCAATGATCTTTCAAAAGTCGATAGATTCTGGCTTGGTTCCGGAGGACTGGAAGATTGCAAATGTCACTTGGCTATTTAAGAAGGGGGCAAGGAAGCAAAAAGGAAATTATAGACCTGTTAGCTTGACATCAGTGGTTGGGAGGTTGTTGGAGTTGATTGTCAAGGATGAGGTTACAGAGTACCTGGAGGCATATGACAAGATAGGCAGAACTCAGCATGGTTTCCTTTAAAGGTAAATCCTGCCTGACAAACCTAGTGCAATTTTTTGAGGAAATTACAAGTAGGCCAGACAAGGGAGATGCAGTGGATGTTGTGTATTTGGATTTTCAGAAGGCCTTTGACAAGGTGCTGCACTTGAGGCTGCTAAACAAGATAAGAGCCCATGGAATTACGGGAAAGTTACATACGCAGATAGAGTGTTGGTTGATTGGCAGGAAACAGAGAGTGGGAATAAAGGGATCCCATTCTGGTTGGTTTGCCGGTTATCAGTGGTGTTCTGCAGGGGTCCGTGTTGGGGCCCCTTCTTTTTACGTTGTATATCAATGATTTGGATTATGGAATAGATGGCTTTGTGGCTAAGTTTGCTGATGATACAAAGATAGATGGAGGGGCCAGTAGTGCTGAGGAAACAGAGAGTCTGCAGAGAGACAAATAGATTGGGGGAATGGGCAAAGAAGTGGCAAATTAATTACAATGTCGGAAAGTGCACGGTCATGCACTTTGGTAGAAGAAATAAATAGGCAGACTATTATTTAAATGGGGAGAGAATTCAAAGTTCTGAGATGCAACGGGACTTGGGAGTCCTCGTGCAGGATACCCTTAAGGTTAACCTCCAGGTTGAGTCGGTGGTGAAGAAGGCGAATGCAGTGTTGGCATTCATTTCTAGAGGAATAGAGTATAGGAACAGGGATGTGATGTTGAGGCTCTATAAGGCACTGATAAGACCTCACTTGGAATACTGTGTCCAGTTTTGGGCTCCTTATTTAAGAAAGAATGTACTGACATTGGAGAGGGTTCAGAGAAGATTCATTAGAATGATTCTAGGAACATGAGGAATGTTTGACCACTTTTGGACTATACTCCTTGGCGTTTAGAAGAATGAGGGGGGACCTCATAGAAACATTTTGAATGTTGAAAGGCATGGACAGAGTGGATGTGGCAAAGTTGTTTCCCACGGCGGGGGAGTCTAATACGAGAATACGTGACTTGAGGATTGCAGGGTGCCCAGAGATGCCCAGAGATGCCCAGAGATGCCCAGAGATGCCCAGAGATGCGAAAAAAAATTTTTAGCCAGAGGGTGGTGAATCTGTGGAATTTGTTGTCTCAGGCGGCAGTGGAGGCCAGATCATTGGGTGCATTTAAGGCAGAGATGGATAGGTATCTGAGTAGTTAGGGCATCAAAGGTTATGGTGAGAAGGCAGGGGAATGGGACTAAAGGGGAGATTGGATCAGCTCACGATGAAATGGCAGAGCAGAGTCGATAGGCCGAATGGCCGACTTCTGCTCCTTTGTCTTATGGTCTTATGGAGATGTTGCTGCCAATATGGACTGTGTATCAGAAAGTCCAAGATCCAGTTACAAAGGGAAGTGTTGAGACCCAACATGGGCAGTATTCCCATCAGCTTCTGAAGAATGATTGTATTGAAAGCAGAACTGAAGTCATTGATCAGTATTCTCACTTAGGAGACACCATTGTCCAGGTGGGACAGGACTGTGTAAAGGGTGGGGGCTGGAGCATTGAGGGGTTTGTCCACTTTTGTTGAAGAGAAGCCATGATTAAGGAAAAACATTATGGAAAGAGCTTTGACCAGCGGCCAATGTGGACATCGTAAGTTTTGAGAGGAGGGAACTTCAATCAGGTCCTCTGTCCGAGTACAAAAGGCAGCAGCGGGTCACTACAGTGAAAAAGAGTTTGACCAGCTGCCAGTTGCTGCTTGGGATTGATTATCAAGAGCAACTTAAAGGAAGGCAGGGGCATGTACAGTGGTTATCATTTGATTAGACAGAGTCAGAGTGGTGATCTTGAGGCTTTAGCTCTTCGAGGCTTCAGTCAGAGAAAGCTAAAGAAAGAAAAACTCAAGGTTAAGGTTGTGATTTTTTTCCTGTCTTTATATCTGCTTAGTTAGGACAATAGAGATGCCAGGCAGGATGTGATAAAGCAGAGAGTCCTCCAGTAACCCTGACAACGACAATTGTGAGAAGTGCATCCAGCTGCAGCTTCTAACAATTCCCATTAAAGAGAGTGAGCTGGAGCTGGATGAACTCCAGATCATTTTGGACATACAGAGATGTGGTTACACCCAAGGTGCAGGACACAGAAAACTGGGTGATATTCAGGAAAGGGAAAGGGGTTAAGGAGTCAGTGTGGAGTACCCTTTGGCCATTCTCCCCAACAACAGGTATATCACTCTGAATACTGTTGGGGGTGGTGTGGGAATGACCTATCAGAGGAAAATCACAATAGTCAGGTCTCTGGCACTGAGTCTGCCTCTGTGACTCAGAAGGGAAGGGGGGGGGGGGGGGAGAAGAGGCACGTTGTGGTGACAGGGGATGTTGAGACTTCTTAAAGCATTGGCGAGGCCTCACTTGAAGTATTATGGCAGTTGTGGACCCATCTTACAAATGACATGCTGAAACTGCAAAGAGTTCAATGGAGGTTCACCAAAATGATTCCAGGATTGAATGGCTTGTGATATGAAGAGCATTTGATGGGTCTGGGCCTGTATTCACTAGAATTCAGAAGAATGAGGGGTGACCTCATTGAAACCTATTGAAAGTTGAAAGGTCTTGATAGGAGTGGATGTGGAGAGAATGTTTCCTATGGTGGGAGAGACCAAGACCAGAGACATAGCCTCAGAATAGAGGTGAGTTCTTCCAGAATGGAGATGAGGAGGAATTTCTTTAGCCAGAGAGTGGTGAACCTCTGGAATTCTTTGCCACAGGCACCTGTGTAGGCCAAGTCTTTATGCATATTTAAGGCAGAGGTTGATAGATTTTTGATTGGTCAGGGCATCAAGGGAATTAGGTAGAAGGCAGGAGATTCTGAGAGGAAAATTCGATCAGCCATGATGAAATGGCAGTGCTCCATATCACAGGCTTATAAAAGAGATATATGCTGGTTGAACTGTCGAGTGTTTCCAGTATTTTCTATTTTTATTTCAATCTTCAGTATCTGTAGTATTTTTGATTGTCAATATCTAAAGCATTGTTTGTTTGTCCACTTTATCTGACCAATCTGACAATCATTTTCTATTTCAGATTTTTAACATCTGCTCAACTTCCAATGTCTCTGTGACGCTGTAACGTTAATTCTGTTTCACTCTTTCGTGTATACTGTCAATATTTTGTTATTTTCATTGCAAAACCTCGACCCTCAGTACCACTTTTGCTTTCCATTTTGCAGAATGTGCACTGAGTTTCATTTCCCAGCAGCGTACACGGAAACGCATATTCCGAGATCAAATGCCCAGACTCCGGGCCCAAGTGATTGAAGGATCTGTCCTGCCGAAGGGTTTCGGCCCGAAACGTTGACTGTACTTTTATCTATAGATGTTACTGGCCTGCTGAATTTCTCAAGCGTTTTGCGTGCGTTAATTGTCTGTGCAGACTGAGTCGAGCGAGGGAAGCGGTTTGCATCTGGGTTATTGTAGTTCCCAGCGCCGGAAGGACTCCAGATCCCGGGAGCCCCCGCGCTCTCGGCGCATGCGGAAGTGGGGGAAGGCGACCGACTCTGCTTCCCTCGCAGTTCCGTGGGGAGAGAAAGGAAGGCCGGAGAGTGGGCAGACATCGACGAGAATGGCGGGCTCGCTTCCCAGGCGAATCACCAAGGTATGGCAGCCGGGAAACCGCTCTTCCCATTAAAGTAAATACCTGCTGTAGACGGTCCGGGGATTTTCTCTCGGGCCCTGGCGAAACTACTTCCGCTTCCAGCGAGTGCAGCGATAAGAAAGCCTCATGGCGTCGACATGGCGCCGGGCGGCCTTCAATTTCGCAGGGGTGGTTTAGTGGGCACACCGAGATGACTGAGGGGGAAGCGGGGCGTACTGTTGAACGCAGCAGCAGGTCGGCTTGTGGGTGGGTGGTGGGGGGGTACCAGGGACAGATCGATGGGTGTGACGATGCGATGGGGGAGGGGAATGTGAGGGTAGGTAGATCGGGAGGGGTTACAGGAGTGTGACGGAGGGCCGGTGAGGCCAGGTGGCGGGGGGGGGGGAGTGAGCGAACCGGGGAGGAGAATGAGAGTGGATTCGGGGGGGGGGCAGGCCGAGGCGAGAGTGAGGATCGGTAGATCGGGAGGGGTTACAGGAGTGTGACGGTGGGCCGCGGAGAGCAGATCGGGGGGAAGTGTGAGGGTGGGCCGGACGGCTAGGTCGAGGGGAGAGTGAGATGGGCCGGGGGGGCAGGTCGAGGGGAGAGTGAGGGTGAACCGGGGGAGAGTGAGATGGGCGGGGGGGGGAAGGTCGAGGGGAGAGTGAGATGGGCCGGGGGGGGGCAGGTCGAGGGAGTGTGAGGGTGGACCGGGGGGGGGCAGGTCGAGGGAGTGTGAGGGTGGACCGGGGGAGAGTGAGATGGGCCGGGGGTGGGGGGCAGGTCGAGGGAGTGTGAGGGTGGACCGGGGGGGGGCAGGTCGAGGGAGTGTGAGGGTGGACCGGGGGAGAGTGAGATGGGCCGGGGGTGGGGGGCAGGTCGAGGGAGTGTGAGGGTGGACCGGGGGGGGGGGGAGGTCGAGGGAGTGTGAGGGTGGACCGGGGGGGGGGCAGGTCGAGGGAGTGTGAGGGTGGACCGGGGGGGGGCAGGTCGAGGGAGTGTGAGGGTGGACCGGGGGAGAGTGAGATGGGCCGGGGGTGGGGGGCAGGTCGAGGGAGTGTGAGGGTGGACCGGGGGAGAGTGAGATGGGCCGGGGGTGGGGGGCAGGTCGAGGGAGTGTGAGGGTGGACCGGGGGGGGGGGGAGGTCGAGGGAGTGTGAGGGTGGACCGGGGGGGGGGCAGGTCGAGGGAGTGTGAGGGTGGACCGGGGGGGGGCAGGTCGAGGGAGTGTGAGGGTGGACCGGGGGAGAGTGAGATGGGCCGGGGGTGGGGGGCAGGTCGAGGGAGTGTGAGGGTGGACCGGGGGGGGGGGGGGGGGAGGTCGAGGGAGTGTGAGGGTGGACCGGGGGGGGGGCAGGTCGAGGGAGTGTGAGGGTGGACCGGGGGGGGGCAGGTCGAGGGAGTGTGAGGGTGGACCGGGGGAGTGAGATGGGCCGGGGGTGGGGGGCAGGTCGAGGGAGTGTGAGGGTGGACCGGGGGGGGGGGGGGGGGAGGTCGAGGGAGTGTGAGGGTGGACCGGGGGGGGGCAGGTCGAGGGAGTGTGAGGGTGGACCGGGGGAGTGAGATGGGCCGGGGGTGGGGGGCAGGTCGAGGGAGTGTGAGGGTGGACCGGGGGAGAGTGTGGGGTGCATTTAGGGGGCAGGCGTCCTGGTGAAAAGTTGAGCGTTGTGTCCCGGCAACAGACGGGGTGGGGGGCGTTGCCACAGAGACGCGCGGGCCGCTGACGTCACGGGCCGGGGAGGGAGCGGCCGCAGCCTGGAGCTGGGAGTAGGTGCGGCGTCCACCTGCCTCTGCACGGGGCTGCTGCTCGGCTTGAATAGCACCCAGCTGTGGCTGCAATTGGAGCTTCTGGAAATGTTCTGTCCGCCCTCTGGAGTCGGCAGTTTATTGGCTTCCTGCTTCATTTGCTCTTTGTCAGATGGGGTGGTGTTAGTGGGTTAATGTCACTGTGATTTTTTAATCCCGTTTCACATGACCGTTTTGCTGAAAGCAATTGACAAAGATGGATGTGTGGATGATCTTGGCATAAGGAGGGAATATTCTGTTGAAGTTCAAATAACTACATCCAAGCAGTTGATTTTTGTATTTCATAATTTAAGTTTCTAAACCTTCAAATGCACCTCAAGTGAAATTAATCTGGTGTGACTCGTAGAATTGACAATTCAAATATTTTGAGGAAATCCAAGCTAAATTAACATGACATTTCAGTGTAGAGATCTTTGAAAGTATTGTATTGGTTGGAAAGGCCCACCTGCAGTCAGCATAAAAGTGCCATGCACGATTGATTAACTTTTTTCTCAGAATTTTTTTCTCAGAACGTGTATGCACAGCTTGGAGGGATGGGAATGTACAACATTTTATGCTTTGCTTACACATAGAAGCAGAATTAAGCCATTTGGACCATAAATTGTGCTCCACCATTCCATTATGACTGATTTATTTTCCCTCTCAACTGCCTTCTCCCTGTAACCTTTGACACCTTTACTAACCTGTCAACCTCTGCTGTAAATATACTCAATGACTTGGCCTCCATTGTGGTCCATGGCAAAGAATTCAATAGAGACACAACCCTCTGGCTAAAGAAATTACTCCTCATCTTTGTTTTTAAGCGATGTTGCTCTATTTTGAGGCTATGCCTCAGTAGCTGAGAGGCTAGGTGTGGGAATGGCTTTCCTGTGGCTATGATGGAAACTTAAAGGGTTGGTCATTGAAGACAGATGAGAGAAAAGATATTTTTATCTGGATGAGAAAGTGAATCTGGAATTCACTGTACATGACAAGTCTGGGGTTTGGCTATCTTGTATCTCCTACCTACCTAATAGCTGCATTGTGAAGATTGCGTGGTCTGGATGGTGGGGGGGGGGGGTGTTACTGAGGAATATCATCACCTTCCAGGATATACCTTCTCATTACTGCCTTCAGGGAGGAGGTACAGGAGTCTGGGTTGCACTCCACACTTTTAGAACAGCTTCTTCCCCTCTGTCGCCAGATTTCTTGCACTATACTGCTGCCACAGATCAACAAATTTTACAACAGATTTCAATGATAATAAACCTGATTCCTATTCTGAATGCTGTCTTCCTGTGATATTGCTTCCTGTAGATGTTCTTGTGGTGGGAAGAGCTGTACCCGTGATGGAACAGGCTGATTGGTTGCTTGGGCATTTGAGTTTTATTAAAACTTGGGGGAGGGGCGCATACATGGAGAAAATAATTTTTGTAAATTGCCAACATTGGAGAACAGCTCAACCCAATCATTCACCACCTGAGTTGCACATTTTTTGAATTATTTCCATGGGAAAAGTAAATTTTGGAATAATTACTGCTGGATGGGATAGGTTTTGGTTTATATAGAAATATTAACCTCTTGACAGTCAACCAGAATAAATCCTCTTTATTCCCAGTCTTTGTCTCCTGCCAGTCAGCCAATCTGCTTTAGGCCATTTGGCTCATCTAGTCTGTGCTAACCTGTTTTCCTGTTTCGTCCCATCTACCTGCACCCAGACCATAACATCAATGCCCCTCTTACCTATGTGCTTTTCCAAACTTAAACATTGTAATTGAGCCTGTATCCTATATTTAACTGCAAATAGTTAATATCACAGGAAGCAAGGAATTAGGTACTGAACGCTGGAGCTCTGCTGGTAATGGTCTTCCAATCACAAGGAAGCATATTAGCTATTAATTACCCTTTGTTTTCTGTCACTGGAAAGATTTCGAATCCAATTTGTCACTCTCTCCCATTACAATCAGAATGCTTGTTAAAGTCCATGTAGATTCCACAGATGTACTGCCTTCATCAGTTGCTGTAACCTGCTTAAGAAATGTAGGTTGAGCTTGTCAAAAGTGACCTTCTCACAACAGATCTATGTTGATTGTCCCTGATTCATCTGTGACTTTCCAGAAGAAGGTTAATATATAAATAGTAGACAGACCTGTCTCTCCATGCCTGCTCTGCCATTCATTTAACCTCACTCCGTGCCTTTTCCAGCATATCCTTCATACCAATCGCTTTCCTTGATATCTAGCAATCTTTGGATCTGTTTTGGGAACGATGCAACTAATTGAGCCTCCACAGTCCTCCAGGGTATAAAAATCGAAAGCCCTTGCTGCCCTTTAAGTTGAGGGATTTCAAATTTTGATCCTAAATGGCCTCTCCCTTATTCTGAGTTTTATACTTCTCACCCAGTGGAAATGCCTGACTTCATCCAGTCTGTAAAGCCCTGGAGGAATTGTTGAAAGATCTCTAAAACTATGCTCTGAAACCAAGCTGCATTCCTTTGGCAAGAATAGATTTCCATCCAGTATTCCAGGTGTGATTTTGCTAAGGTTCTTTACAATACTGTATACAAATCCTCTGATAATAAAGGGTAATATATATTCGCCTTCTGAATTGCTTGTGCATCTTTTGGATCCCTTTGAATGTAAACTTTGTAAGACTCTCTGTGAAAGTTTGTGCACTGTATTGGGTAACTTTGCACTTTTCGTGTTCTTACATACTTAATTTGCCCATGCACCTTTAAAGCCCTAGCATCCTCTAATAAATCTCCTCTCAGTCTAACCATTTGAGATTGTGCATAGCTGGGGCCTTATTAGTCACAGTTGTCAACCAAGGAGGATCTCTTCCCCCGCCCCCCCCCCCCCCCCAGGAATTGCTGCCTGGCCTGTTGAGTTCCTCTAGCATTTTGTGTCAGTTGATCTGATTTTCCCCCCACCTCCCACTCTGCTGCCCATCCATGTTAATTATCATTCCTAATTCCTTTCATAATTTACTTGAAATAGATTGACTAATCAAATAAAGGAGCTGGGGTTATCCTGCCTTGAGATGATGGGAAAGCATTGATGGTCTTGGAGATGTTTTCAGGAATGAGGTGTAATTGTAGCATCATATATCAAGAAGTGCACTGCTGACAGTGGGAATCCCTGCTCTCCCCACTGCTCCAGGAGTCTGGTGAGAATTCTGAAGTGAATTCCTTTGTGGCTTGTTGTGGGCAGTCTCTTTCCATGGGAGTTATTGGTGTAAGGTACGGTGACATGGTGAGTGTTGTCCATCACTGGAGACAGGTGACAGTTGCTGCCAGTGAAAGACGATACGCCTGCATCCTGTGGTCTCTTAGTTCTGCTAGAGGTGTTGCAATCTGTTGTCTCCCCTGCTCTTTATTGGGAACATAGCTTGCTCCATCCTGGATATTTCACTGATTTGTGTTTCTACTTCTTTCCCCAGCCCAGAAATTTCAGTGGTTTAAAAACTTAAGAGACTACAGCTGAGCTTATTGTCCAGAATAAATCTTTGAGCCAGGGAGAGCTGTGCATGTAGACAGATGACCATAGCAGTTTGCATGACATCCAACAGGAATGGGTGAAGTATTGCAGGATTGCTGCCACACCCCAGCAAAGTATGCACTTGCTGGGTTGCATCCCTGAGCTCTCGTTTCAGTGCTGAGTGGCAGCAGCATTCACCCTGTCCATTCAGTAGCAACACTTGGCCTTTCCACATCAACCCATGAGGCAATTCCTTGGGATTTGCATCAGTCTCCTGACACAACGTGAGGTTTTTTTGAAGTCCAGGTGTTAATATGTTTGGACAGGAGCTCCAAGGGTGTTGTAATGAGTCTGTTCCCTGCAGCATTCTGGTGGGGGGTGCCCATTTAGGCAGCGCATTTTGGACAGAAGCAGTTAACATTACAGGTTGATGACTTTGTGTCAGAATTGGGAAAAGCTGAATGTTTTGAATTGCAGAGAAGCAGGAGGGATAGGGTGGGGCCAGAGAGAATGAATTAACATTACAGATAGACAGTTTTCTATTAGAGGTGACTGGATCTGTGGCAGACCAGAAAGGCTGGTTTGGTGAACTTGTTGAAATTCACTGTCAGCTGATGGCATAATGTGAGGTGCTGTCCCTTGCTTACATTGGGTTCATTGGAACAGTGCATGAGCCCCAAAGTTGGTCAAAGTGACTGAGAGGCATTAGTCCAGAACATGTCATCAAAGAAAGTACAGGGCAGCTTGGAGAAGCTGGTAGAACTGAAAACTTACAGGAAACAAACTGAGAGGAAGTGTGGTAATCTGACTAGTGGAACAGTGAAAGAGACATGTATTCCAGAAGGACCAAAGCCTAGCCCAAACCATGTAGTTCTCATGGCTATATCTTTCATTTGGAGAAGGCTAAGTAGGTTAACAAAGTTATTGAAGTCTTACCGGGTGAGGGGAAGGAGTGGTTGTATATCTGTTCAGCGCAGAGCCTTCCAGGAATACTGATATGGGGTGTAGAGGAATTGAACATCTCTGATGTAACTCAAGCTGGTTGGAATCAGAAAACTAGAAAATATCAAAGTGGTGGACGGTGTCACAAATACAAGTAGAAACAGATTAAACAAGAGAAGAGAGAACCGAATCAAGATGAGGATTACAAGTTTTGGCAAAAGTTGACTGAAAGAACTCTCTATCAGGGCACCCCTCCCTGTGGATCTTGTGAGAGGTGGAAGTGAGCGGTGTATGATTGTGATTTCTGTACCCTGTCTCAGTGATCTCACCAGTTTTTTGTGTCTGTCACTCTTGGACTCATTCTTTTCCATCCTTTTTTCACTACACATTAAAATGTGTTCAGTTTCTAACATTTAGGATGAAGTCATTAACCAGTTTATTCCATTGCTTACTGTTGGATTTGTATTTGTAGCATTTTCTGCTTTTTATTCTAGATTTATATCATTGCAATTTTTTTTTTGGTCTGTATCTAATAAATTCTTCACTCCTAAGGAGTGTAGCATCATAGAATGTTTTTAATCTGGTCCTTTTTGATGCAACACTGGGATAATCCCTTTTTTGTGAATTAGCTACATTTCACTGAGAATCTTATCAACATTTAAATGTTAAATGTCATCCATTTCTGAGGCCAGGTTTTTCAATAACCTCTTTGCTAGTGATTGTCAAAATTTCATTTTAGCTGTACAGATTCAATACATTAGCTTGCTGCTAGTGCTATTGCACACAGCTTAATGAGCTGTGAGATGCACAGTGATGAGAAGATCTGAAACTTGCCGAACAGGATTGTAGTGGGAGTTTGTTCCTTGTATTTGGATATCCCAAGTGTTTGAATGTCTTAGTAGTTAATGTTGAATTCAGCTTTAGGGATTAAGTACCAAATGATTAAAGATTAAAGATTCTGCTGCAATTTTGATTGCACTGTTAGTACGTAGTGCCAACGTGATTACAACATGGGAAGATACATGGAGCCTAGCCACAAGGGTTCAAACAGGCTTTAACTTTGTTTGTTCTTGTGAATCATAATTCAGATTTGCAGATAGTTTTCCTTTTCCCCTTGAACTCAGCTGTTCACAGCTGGCAGGATAGGAACAAGTAGTTGACATGTGGTTAGTGTGAGATAGGCACTTAGTGGTGGTGCTGTTGTGTTCTTTTTCTGTGGACTGACTTAATTGATATAGATTAATCACTGCTGATGTATTGTCTCATCTGTTTGACAGTGAGGCTAATTGGACTTGGGTAGTGGCATGTCAGGTATACCACTTGCATCATGAGACCTGATTAAAGTGCACATGTAGTGAACCAGCTTCCATTATTTTGCATAAGCAGGGGTGGACTGTATGTCACTGCGTGAATGCTTAAGGTTCGGATGCTCCCATACAACTTTTCTCCCATTCATTTAGGGTTTGAGACTGCCTTTTGAGAAGCTGAGATCAAACTTTGTTAAAAAATGAATTTATACTCTGTTAATTGCTTATGTTAGCTGTAGTTAATTAAAATGTCAGATAAGAATTAAATCAGTGCAAAATAAAGCGGAACAATTTAATTAAGTGCTAATAATTAATAGTTTTAATTATTTCAATTTAATATCAAGGCAAATGAACCTATTTAAGGAACACGGATCTCAAGTAATTCAGCTGTTCAGTACACAAAAATGAGCTTGAATTCAGGCTTAAGCATGCCTTGTTCTTTTTTTTGGTTAGACTTAACTCTGCCTTTGTGTCTGATCCCTGTACTAACAAAAAAGGCATCAGTCTTAAATACTGAGTCATAAGCATGTTTTGTGTTGTGTAAAAAGGTTCGTCACCCTCAGAGGAAATTCTTTTTTGTCTCAGCCTTGAGTATGCATTACTTTAGTCTGATACTCTAAGGATCTTAATAACATTATGATAACATAATATCTTGATAACATTATGGACCATTTTTTAAAAAGTACAACACAGGAACCAAAATGACCCAACCAATGTTTTATATAGCTCGATCTTCCTTTCTTAGTCATCTTTTAAACTATCAGAAATATGTACAGTTCACATTGTTCCACAGAAAACAGCCCCTTTATCTCTGGGACCAAGGTGGTGAACCTTTTCTGCTTTGCTTTGAAGGCAATAGAATAGACCATACAGAGTAGATGTATCGTTTTTATTGCCTTGCGGCACATAGTATGCTTTTCTGGTCCTTCAAATTGCGTCATTTAAATACTGAGTCATAAGCATGTTTTGTGTAAAGGTATTGTGTTAAACTTTTTTTGTCTTGGTGTCACACTTGAGCATTTCTGCTTTGATAGGGTTCCTTCTGTGTGTTTTGGTGCTGGAGTTGCCCTGATAGATTGGGGAGCGATTTCCAAGAATGAGATGTAGGTCACCTGAGTAAGGACAACTTTGGAGAGGCATGTGGCATTGCATGCTGGTATCGTGACTAATGCCAGTGACCTTCCAACCCCATGTGCTCTGCTGACTGTACAGTGAATCATATATGCTGACAAAATTGTCTACACAATAAAAGGGATTTATCAGCTGAAGTTTGAGATAATGAAAAGTGCTTTAAATGTAAGATTGATATATTTTAAATTCATGAAGATCATTGTTCTTCCAGCTTTGGGTACTACCTTTTTAAATTTATAGTTTATGTTGCTAGACCAGCCATCTCTGACTGGTCATAATCCAGAAAAGAGTATTTCAAATTTTATTATGGCAATTTGGGAAATCAGTAAAAACATGTAGTTCACCATCTTTGTTCATGAACTCAGAGGGTGAATGACCTTCCAGAAGCTCATAGGCAGTGATTCTCTCTTTGAAAGATGGTGTATCGGAAAGAAATAACTGCTTCCCACCAAAATTTGATAATTTTATGAAAATGAACTGTTTTGACTGGATTGTAATACTAGTTCTTGAAAGTTTCTGATTATTGACCTTGGAGTAGGAGAAATGTTACTGAATGTTGATTTCCAGGTGAACTGTATCATGCAATTTTATAACCATGAGTAACTACAACCATTCCATTCCATTTGGGGTTTTTCCAGAAGTAGTGAGATTTTTTGCTTTCAGTTGTTGCTATGTACAACACAGGTGGGTTTATCTTTGCGAGCATCAAGTTTCCATAGTACAGCAACTTGTAAGATCTAAACTGACTTATCATTCTGGCAGAGCGGTCTGGGGGACATCCTGAGATTATGAAATGTATTTTTTTTAAAAGCAAGTTCCTTTAACAAGAACTGATATCTTTCAAATCAAACAATTTCCAGGGGATAAAGTAATAATTAAAATGAGTAGAGGGCAGTAAACATACTAATATGGAACTTCAAGTTTAATTTTTAATAATTGAGTGAGCTTTCAACTTGGAAGGCAAATATATTTAAACGAATAATGGAACAGAAGATGAATCAGAGGAATCTCATCTTTATCTGAAAATACAAGAGGGTACAGCAGAAATTACATGCTGGATGAGCCAGCCTGAAGTAAAAGTGGCTGCTGGCAGTTTAGATACAGAATCCACTGCTCAGATAGAGAAGACAAGGGATTTGTTGCCCAGCTCAGTGTATAATATACATCACAAAATGGTGATAAGGCCATTGAAAAAATGAGTAAATGAATCAATAAGCTTACTACATCACTGTGAGCCCAAACAAGTTGGAATACAAAAGTGGCATTGAGTTTTTCTGGAACCCTTTCCCATTCACCTGCTGGGTTTTAAAGTTGGTCAAGTGGCAAAAGGGACAAAAAGGTGCATGTATTGGAAATAGAATAATCTAGCCGAGGAGGCAGAACACAGAAAATCAGCAGTTTTCCTGCTTACACAAAAGCTGTAATAGAGTTTTTTGCCAGGTCTGAGGTCTTGATTTTCAAATGCTCTTTTCATTAGCAGGCCATGTGCTTCACAGATGTTTTGCCATCCAAGTTATTGTGGGCAAATGGTTAAGAAGATCAGAGGGGGGTCATTACTATTAATTTACAGTTATTTTCCCGGAGAGGCCCCAAGTACTAACACGGTTTGGTTTAAGTTCAGCTGCCGGTGAAGCCATTATTTAATACTTATCAGTGATTCCCACAACCATCTTTAAAGAAAGATGCCAGTGTAAATCAGAGTCACTCACACTGGTTTGCTCAGCAGCTATCTGATTAGACTTGATTTTTTTATGCCAGTGCAACGTCTCCATAACAGAAAACCAGGAATGTGAATTGGGCTAAAATTTTCTGTCAGAAAGGGCACGTCAGTTCTGGAGAACTGTATGCTGTAGATATCTGAAGAGAAAATTTTGTGCTTTGACATCCATGACTTGATTAAACATACGAGTTGTGACAAAGGCTTTTGCAGGTACCATAATTGAAAATATGGTTGAAAGCTGCAGTTTGTTGTATGACATTCAATGGATGAGTCCAGTATGTAATTATACAATGAGAGGCCCTCTGATGGTCAGGTCGACCATGGATATTTTGTCCTAGCTGTCATGTGTTCAGTCAGAGCAGTACAGTACACGAGCCAGAGCAGTACAGTACTTAGAGCAAGCTGTTGCTTATGCAACAGGGTCCCCCAGCCCCTTCTCTTTACCTCCACCCTCCAGCAGCTGAAGAATTCCAAGGAACAGCAGAGACCAGTGTAGTGTGGCGCAGAGGGAGACCGGTGTAGTTTAGCGCTGGAGGAGGCCAGTGAGTGCGGCGTAGAGACGAGCAGTATTGCAGCAGTTGCCAGTCAGCATTGAACTCAATGTAGTACTGCCTTAAGGTATTTTTCCTCGGTTTACTCCCGAAGTCTTCCCCATGGATGGGCATAGCTGCAAGTCATTGGAGGTTTAAATTAGAGTTTTCCTTTTAGATGATCTGCCAACCACGGCTAATAAACCCCATATGCCTGGAGTGACCGTTTTTAAGGTGCCTTTGCCCCTTCTGTCAGTAAAAATGCTTCTGCTGGGGCTTAGTAGCTAAATCACATATGAAGGCCAGGGACTGGAATTGGTTGTTAGAAGCAATTGGAAACACACACCATTGAGAGCATTTAATAGGTAGTGGGAGCTTCCACTACCCCGACCCATGCCAGTTATGGCAACCTTAAGGAAACCCAATATATAATAAGCCTGGCAAATGAAATTGAACCTGAAGTGGGTGGGGGTGGTCTAGGAGACATTTTTATTAGGAGGAGAATAGACCAGAACAGAGAATCAGCTTGTATGTGCCTAAAGTAAAAGTGGACACGTGTGAAAAGTAAGACAATTCCAGATTGTTTGGTGTTAGCTGAGCTGGAGGATTTTATTTTTGTTTAGCATTTAAATTGGGATGTGACTGTTTTGAACTTCTGAGAAGAAATGGTTGTAGCAGCCAACCAGTGTGATTAGGAAGGTGAACAGAGGTTGGTAGAAAGGGCATAGATCAATAACAGTAATAAAAGAACTTAAGGAGCATTCTACTTAAATTCATCTGAACTACCCAAATTCATTCTCTTGAAATGCCTCAACCCATTGCAAACTGATTAGCTTAAATAGCTCTTTTGGCTTGCTCTCCCAAGTTTCTGTTGTAAATGCTCTGAGTGATACACTTCAAAATTTATGATTGAGTGACATACTGTAAGTGAGAAAATTGTGTGTATCTGAAAGTAAGTGGAGAGAAAATCTTAAAGTTAATAAAAAAAATCTTTGAAGGTGATCAAAAGCAATGATGGAAAAATAGTTCTACTAAAAGTCAAAGATGAACAAGCTAATTGTGGGTAAATAAAAGGACATTCAACTAGTGTTTGACAAAGGACAAATTGAATATTGTCAAAGATAAATTACAAAATTAAATTTGATCTGCAGATGACAAGATGAGCTAGAAAAATTCAGTGAGAAATAGAATTATTTGTGAGTGTAATTTTTTAAACTTGGTCCTGGTAGTGTGCTGATACATAAGCAGCCATTGGAGATTATGGAAACACTAGTTTTTAGATTGTTACATAGAACTCATCACAAAATCAGACCTTTTGGCCAGTCATGATGACAATGTGAACTAATTTTTTTTAAAGTTTGCCTCTGAAACCTTCCTCCTCTCACCTTAAAACTCTCCCCACTTATATTTGATATTTCTGTCCTGGGTAGGGCTCAGATTATCACAATTTTGTACACTTGTCAGATTTCCCCTCAGCCTCCAATTCCAAATTTGTCCGTCCTCCCCTTATAGCTAATGAATGCACTTAAATCTGTTCAACATCCTAGTAAACCCTCTTCAGAGCCTCCACATCCTTCCTGTAGTGCAGTGACTAGCTGCTAAACAGCTACAATTATTCTGTTTAATTAAGTTAACTAAAGAGTAGGAATTGTAAAAACTTGATTAGTATTAGTGATAATGGGGGGGTAATACTAAAACTTTTTTTAAAAAGTGAAGAATTAGAATCCAGATGGAAAATATTTAAAAGTGAGGATGGCTCCTGCAAGGCTCCTAAATAGCTTTGAGCCTTGAATAACTAAAATTGGTGGCAGGTATAAATCAACAGATGCCATTTATTTGAGATTTTAAAAGTCTATAGCAAAGTAAGCTTGAAGGTGGGGGTATTTTGAATTGCTAAACAGATTGCTGAATGGTTGTCAGATCACCTTTTAACAAAAAATGAAAGAGCAAAGGATAGTTGCTTCGACTAGGTTGTATTTCCCTGCAGGGATTGGTCCTGGATGCTTACTCGTGAAACTGAGCCTGGAGAAGTGAGGGCAAAGGAAGAAAATGTACAAATAAAGGTTACAGAGAAGGATAGAATTGCTAGAATTTCTAAATGGTGACATTAACAAACACCTCAGAAAGAATGTGGCCTTTTATCAGATAGTTAAACATTACTTGCCAGATTGGCAGGTTCTAGTGCTGCAAATTATTCCCATGGACACGGCACATTATTGCTGCAGTCCTGTAAAGTTGGTTGGATTACAGGGTGTGCTCCAAAAATGAGCAAGTCCAGGATTGGGTCAGCAAATGGCAAATCTCTTAAGAGGGAAGCCTGATGCTTTAGGAACAGGTCAGATGATTCCCTGTATTGGAAGATCCACAGTTTTCAAATTTGGTTGAGGCTGCTGTGGTAATTAATGTTATACATGCTTGTTAATGTTTTAAAATTAAGTTAGCTGCAGCAAGAATACATGTATTGAGAGTCCTGAACTCGTATCCCTTATTACCTTAGTTGTTTTGAAACCTTACTTATCTGCCCTCTCTTAATTCTCCATTTACCATCATCCCTCTTGACTCCACCTGCCTACCACCTCTCTTGCAAATTTGGTTCCACGTTTTAGCTTACTAGCTTCTGTCTAATACTTCCCTCTCACTTCTCTCTACTGGACTCTCTTGACTTGCTGAGTTCTTCTGGCAGGTTATTAATCTGTCCCAGTTTTCCAGTATCTGCAGCTATTTGTACCTCCATTTGAAGTAGCTATCTTTGGCTTTGACAGGACTCCTGTAGAAAAAGGAGACTTGATAGGGTTGGGTACATCGATTTTTACCATAAATAAAAAGAAATTAAACAAATCTGTAGGCCCAAGGGAACAGCAAATTGTACACAGAAATCAGATGAGGCAAGTGGCTGCTTACTCATTTTATCTAGAGATGTGACAGGCCTTTCCAGTTTGTTAAGTCCAATATACAACTGTGTAACCAATTAATCTACTAACCTGTACAATTTTGGAAGTGGAAGGAAACTGGAGCACCCGGAGGAAACACACAAAGTCAGGAATGTACAGACAGCAGGGGAATTGAACCCAGGTCACTGTTGCTGTAATAGCATTACACTCACCTTTATGGTACCATGCTGCCCAACAAAATATATATTTGTGGCGACCCACTTCCTAGCACACGCGAACCGGCTCATAATTAGCCAGCGTGCGGGCACAAAGGCCAGGTCCGCAACAAAGGGTGAAAAGCCGGGGGGCGGGGTTGTGAGTACGTGTCTCTTGGAGCGTCCACGCCCGGGGAGGGCGGGATGAGGGAGGTTTTAAAAAGCAAGGCTGTGAAGTTCAAATAAAATTATCTTTGATTGCAGTTTACCGACTCCGTGTCGTTATTTTAGCGCCGCGTGTAGCACACCGCTACAATTGGTGACCCCGATGGTCCAAACGCTTTTTGGACCGGAGATGAACGACACCGCATCTGTTCATGCGGTTTCGTTGAAACTGCCAGGTTTCTGGACGCTCCGACCTCAGCTTGGAGCGTCCGCGCCCGGGGAGGGTGGGATGAAGGAGGCTTTAAAAGCAAGGCTGTGAAGTTCGAATAAAGTTATCTTTGATCGCAGTTTACCGATTCCGTGTCGTTATTTTAGCGCTGGGTGTAGCACACCGCTACATATTCCTGTTTGCTTGTTTACCTAATGATGCAGTAAGGTCGTTGAAAAGGGTGGAAGCACACAGTATAAGCAGCTCATGCTAATTGCTAATGAAAATAGCTTAATTTTCATGCTAATACCCCAGTTTTCTACTGTACATAATTTTATCCCTGGTAATAGTTTAGTTTCTTTTGATCTCATTACAGGGTGAACAATAAATTTGCATCTATTTCCAAGCCTGTTTTTTTTAGTAGATTTCTTGTCATTTGCTCTAAACACTCTGAGAAGCCTTGCTTGTGTGGGTTTGGAACGGGAGTGAGGGTCTCCAATTCAACTGTTCTATATTTGAGCTGGAGGGGACTCTTTGTGGCTAACTAAACTAATCTGATGGAAGTGCCAGGCAGCACAACAGATGGGTTATGGTGTTTGGCATTCTCTAGTCATAGCAATGATGCTTTGGTAATACTGCTCGGTGTCATGGGGTCTTTATAAAATATGCTTGTTGTTCAGTGATGGTCTTCATTACTGTAAAAGTAGAATGCATTAAGTTATGATTTGCTTAGTTCCAATGACTGAATTTCTAGGATATGTAACTTTTTTTACATTTTATTGATTGCATGTAAATTGCTTGACAGAATCACTCAATTTTACATTTTAAACTTTTTTTAATTCTCTACTTGCTGTATGTTTAATCATTATAGTTATTTTGTGCAACCTGTCACTTTAAATTTGCACTAAATGGTGCTCCGTTAACTCTTTTGGGCCTATCCTTTGTTGCCCCATACTTTGAAGCGCCATTATCCTTTGTAATATGTCCCTTTTTTGGGATTTAAAAGTTCAGAATTCCTTACTACCTATCCTCTGCCTGGAAAAATCTCAATCTCTTTTGCTTACTTATGTAACTATGGCATTGATTCTTTGACTTCTGTTAAGCGAAGAGAGATTGAAAGGACTCTGTATACAGTGGTCAAATTTCCCGTCATGTGGTAACCAGAACCACGTAGGATTTCAGATATTGTGAGTAATGTTTTATAGAGTTTTGTGTTAGTTCCCTCCTGATGTTTCTGTGCCTTGGCCAATAGGGGAAGTTCTGCACTTGGTGTCCCTGTTAGAGACTTTATTGGGCATAATTGATTTTGTAAAATATCAAATGACAAGTATCAGATCCAGCAGTGAGTTTCTGATTCAGCTGAGCTGCACACTTGTTATCTTTATCCTATTTTGTCCTGAGTCTCCCGTCCCATATCTCATATCACTACAGTTCAAGTTCAGGTTTGTTGCTATCTTATTTGTATGAAACAACATTCCCCCGGACCATGTTGCTCCCACATGGCATATCAAACAAAATATTACCATGAATAAATTCATAAAATACAATTCAAAATGCATGTCGTATGCAGTACAGATAAATAGCTCACTGTCCTAGTGACAAGACCTCGGTGGTGGTAGGGTATTCATTAGTCTTCTAGCATGAGGGAAGAAGCTGTTACCCAGCCTGACAATCCTGTATGTCCTTCCACATGGTAGTGGGTCAAAGGGATTGCGAGATGGATGGTAGAATCTCCAACAGTGTCTGCAACGCCAGGTACATGCCACAAATGGGGAAGGGAGATCCCAGGGATCCTCTCGGCAGATTTTGCTATCCCCTGAGGTTCTTGTAGTCTGATGCCTTGCTGCTTCCAGCTGTGCCTTCTTCACTAGTGAGGTGGTGCGGTAGATCGCCCATCATATGCACACCAAGAAACTTTGTGTTCTTCACTCTTGCCACAGCGGAGCCATTGAGGTGCAGTGGAGTGTGGATAATGTCACTTTCCCTAATTATAAACCATACAAATGTCAATTTGACCCTGGTTCTTTGCCTTTATTACTTTCAGGCGATCATTTCAGTATATTCCTATATATGTGTATCTTGGGTCTTTAACTCATGTTCTCAAGTTTTGGCCTAAACAGGAATGGTTACACTGTCATGGCTGTCTTGTATATGTGTACTGTTTGAGAATGCCAAGTTCTAGCTATATTTCTATATGCTCGGTGTACTTGAGACTGAATTAAAATCCACTTCTATCTCTATTTCCAAACTGCCTGATTTTTCTGTGGTGGTTCAATTTTATTCTGTTTCTTCAAACAACACCCACTAAATTGTTACTAAATTTCTTTATTTAAAAAAAACTGTAGTTGCCTGTTTTTTGGAAAAAAATAATGAGCAATTTGCCTACACTTGGTGTTGACCTTGGTCTTCATTTCTATTAATCCTGTAGTACCAATTGCATACTTAAATCATCAATCCTTGTTGACCTAATTGCTTAGAGAGACCATGACAAGTCCTGGGCATTTTTTTAAAAAGTTTAAGAAAATGCTTGACAGCTAACCAAGCCTTACCCTGACTCTGCCCAACTGTCTATTTTAAATCAGATGAACTTCCCAAATCTAAATGTTCAAGCTTATTAATTACTTCATTTATATTTTAAATATTTCTCCAGATATTTAAATGAATAGAATGCTGTTTTAATGCCAGTGTAACCTGGTGCAGATTGTTTGTGTAGGTATAAATCTTAAGTGCTGGAGACTGGTTGAAGATTTGGTTTTCGTGATCAGTATTTGATTTTCTGAGCTTAAAAACCTATTTTATTTAGTACTTTAGCAAAAGTTCACCATTTTGCATTAAATTTAATTGAAATGGAATGCATATATTTGGGAAATACTGTGTTTTGTTTTGGCTCATACAAATTAAATTTTGCTTTGAAGAGATGAGATTAACCTAAAATGGCTTCCTGATTGGGAGATTACAGTCAGTGCAGGTAGGAAATAGCATCTCCTCGCTGACAACACCAGTGCACCTCAAGGATGCATGCCTAGGCCCCTTGTTTTACCCTCTGCACCAATGACTGGCAAGACACTGCTTAAGCTCCATCTATAAATTTGCCAATGATACAATTTACTGGCAGAGTTTCAGATGGTATCGAGGAGATGTACAAGGAGTGAGATAGATTAGCTGGTTGAGTGGTGTTGCAACAACGACCTTGCACTCTACATCAGTAAGGCCAAGAAGTTGATTATGGTCATTAGGAAGAGAAAGTCAAGGGACACACCTCATCAAGGAATCGAGCAGTAAAAAAGGATGTGCGGTTTCAAGTTTCTGGATGTGGACCACTCTGAAAATCTATCCTGGGCTCGACAAATTGATGCAATTACAAAGAAGGCATGCCAGCAGCTGCATTTCATTCGGTGTTTGAGGACCATATAAGACATAGGAGCAGAAGTCGACTGGGGAGTAGGTCCAGAGATGTTGGTAGGTTTTTTACTCAGAGTGGTGAGTACATGGAATGGGCTGCCAGCAACGGTGGTGGAGGCGGATACGACAGGGTCTTTTAAGAGACTTTTAGATAAGTACATGGAGCTTAGTAAAATAGAGGGCTATAGGTAAGCCGAGTAATTTCTAAGGCAAGGACATGTTCGGCACAGCTCTGTGGGCCGAAGGGCCTGTATTGTGCTGTAGGTTTTCTATGTTTCTATGAGTCTGCTCTACCATTCAATCATGGGCTGATCCAATCCTTCCAGTCATCCCCACTACCCTGCCTTCTCCCCATACCCTTTGATGCCCTGGCTAATCAAGAACCTATCTATCACTGCCTTAAATACACCCAGTGACTTGGCCTCCACAGCTACTCTTGGCCACAAATTCCACAGATTTACCACCCTCTGACTAAAGTAATTTCTCCCCATCTCAGTTCTAAAAGGACATCCTTCAATCCTGAAGTCATGCCCTCTTGACCTAGAATCCCCTACAATGGGAAATAACTTTGCCATATCTAATCTGTTCAGGCCTTTTAACATTGGGAATGTCTCTATGAGATTACCCCCCCCCCCCCCCCCACCATTCTCCTGAACTCCAGGGAATACAGCCCAAGAGCTGCCAGACATACCTCATATGGTAACCCTTTCATTCCTGGAATCTTCTCTGAACCCTCTCCAATGTCAGTATATCCTTTCTAAAATAAGGAGCCCAAACTGCACAGAATACTCTAAGTGTGGTCTCACGAGTGCCTTATACAGCCTTAACATCACATTCCTGCTCTTGTATTCTAAACCTCTAGAAATGAATGCCAAGATTGCATTTGCCTTCTTCACAACTGACTCAACCTGGAGGTTAACCTTTAGGGTATCTTGCACAAGGACTCCCAAATCCCTTTGCACCTCTGCAATTTGAATTCTGTCCCCATTGAAATAGTCTGCCTGTTTATTTCTTCTACCAAAGTGCATGACCATATACTTTCCAACATTGTACTTCATTTGCTGCTTCTTTGCCCATTCCCCTAAACTATCTAAGTCGCTCTGTGGGCTGTTTAGTATCATCAGCAAATTTAGCCACAAATGTAGCAACTTTAGTATGTCACCAAATTTCTACAGATGTAGCCAAGAGAGCATTCTGTTTGGTTGCCTCACTGTTTGGTATAGAGGGGCCCCTGCACAGGATTGGAAAAAGCCTGGCAGTCATCATTAAGGACCCCAGTCACGGAGGACATGCCCATTATTGCTGTCATCAAGGAGGAGGTACAGGAACATGATAACGAACACTCTGCATTATAGCTTCTTCCTCTCTGTTATCAGATTTCTGAATGAACAATGAGCCTGTTACTCTTCCTCACTACCCCCCCCCACTCGTTTTGCACTAATTTAATTTTTGTATACGTATATATTCCTTAATGTAATTCAGTTCTTTTGTGTATTGCACTATACTGCTGCCACAAAATAACACATTTTATGACATGCGTCAGTGGTATTAAACCTGGTTCAGATTCTGTCATTTAAACCAGGCACAACACAAGCTTTCTTCACAAAACAGGACATTTCATGTGCTAAAAGTGCCCATATTTCATACTGTATCTATTGGGTGAAAATTCCATTTGCTCTCTTGAAGACATTATCTCTACTGATGGATTGGCTGAAGTTCAGATATGAATGTTGGGAGATGATAATGTAAAATGTCCTGCTTTAACGTTAGATTGCTATGCTGGTTTGAGACTCATATAAATTTGTGTATATGGGATTGAAACTCAACAGTTCCATAAGTATGATGTTGTTCATAAATTTGTTTTTCTTCCTGTTTCCACTGTTTTAATTGACACAAAGTTTTGGCTGGTTATCTTGCTGTCCAACCACAATGACGTTCGGCTTGGAATTCCTTTTCTAGCCAAACTTCACTTGACGCATTACTTGTCACCAGTGATTAGCATTTTTTGGGGGGGGGGGAGAAGTGGATTGATTTCCATGGAATTTTAATAGAAAATAAATGAAATCTGTTGTCACCAGTTGTTAGTGTGACTATTTGGAAAAAGAAATCCAGTGGTGGTGTTTAGATATTCTGTAAATGAGAGGGGATACCCAAGCCTAAGGTACCAGCTTCTATACCCTCTGTATTGATGTTTCTGCCTTTCAGACTTTGTAAAACACTATTTAAGAAGTATTTTGTGAAATTCAATAAATTATGATCTCTTATTGAAACCCAGCATCTTATGAAGATGGGTATTAACATACTTGTTTTAGCTTCAGGTTCACAGCGAGCGGTATAAATAATGAAGCCCTTTTGGACAGTGCTTTGGAATCTTATTTTCACCAATGCAGGCGGAGTTTTATTTAGTTAAAGCTCTTAAACTTTAAGAAAAAGAAAACAATTTTCAAGTACAAATAGGAAGCAAAGCTAATATAAAAGTCTGGTTAGTTATCATTTGGGACACTAGTTAGTCTGTGACATGGCACTGCACTCTGTCTGAAGTGGGTGCATTGCGCATTCACTGGGAGCTGAACTGAAAGATCATATAAATTGGCTAGCAATATGAATAAGGAAAAATAAAGAATGATGTAAAAGTAAGAAAGGTGATTGGCAAAAGGGATACAGAGCTGGAGAAGGGAAAGGATCATGGGATGGGAGGCCTAGGGAGAAAGAAAGGGGGAGGGGATCACCAGAGGGAGATGGAGAACAGGCAGAGAGAGAAAAGCCGGGGGGGGGGGGGAAACTAAATATATCAGGAATGGGGTAAGAAGGGGAGGAGGGGCATTAACAGAAGTTAGAGAAGTCAATGTTCATGCCATCAGGTTGGAGGCTACCCAGCTGGTATATAAGGTGTTGTTCCTCCAACTTGAGTATGGCTTCATCTAGACCAGAGGTCGGCAACCTGCGGCTCCGGAGCCGCATGCGGCTCTTTGATCTCTGTGATGCGGCTCCCTGTGGTTTGTTAGTTTTTGAAATGTAATTCGAAATTTGAAGATTATGGTGATCTTGTACAATCTAAAAACTTTGTGGAGACCCCATTTCCTGGCACATCCGAACCGGCTCACAATTAGCCACCATTCCGGCTAAGGGAGATAGCCTACGGGGGTTTGTGAGTACGTGTCTTTTGGAACATCCGCGCCCACGGGGACGGGTTGAGGGAGGCTTTAAAGCAAGGCTGTTTAGTTCGAATAAAGCTACCTTTGACTGCAGTGTCTTTATTTTAGCGCTGCGTGTAGCAAACCGCTACAACGTGTTTTTTATCGCTATTAATATACATCACCACTGCCAATGCCTGACACCCGCCAGTGCGCACTTTCTTTTAATTCTTCGATCCAAGGTAGGCTAACTATGGAGTAACCTTCGACCCAACGTCTTTTTTTCGGAGTTCAAAATGTTTTTGTTGCATGCAGAAATGTAATTTCGTTTTCTCTGCAGGAGTTCATCAATTTCATAAATGCAACACATTATAGTTTGTTTATACATAGCATAAAGGCAAAAATAAACCGTTGTATGCAGTGTTATTTCATTTTAAATATCAAACGGGTTTTGTGGCTCCCAGTGTTTTCTTTTCTGTGGGAAATGGGTCCATATTGGCTCTTTCAGTGGTAAACGTTGCCGACCCCTGAGTAGAGGATGCCATGGATAGACATATCAGAATGGGAATGGGATGTGGAATTAAAATGTGTGGCCACTGGGAGATCCTGCTTTCTCTGGTGGACAGAGCATACAGAGCGAAACGGTCTCCCAGTCTGCGTTGGGTCTCACCAATATAAAAAAGGCCACACTGGGAGCACCAGACACAGTATACTCCTATCATTTCACATTTTCCCCTCCCCCTCCTACTTTCAAATCTCTTACTATCTTCCCTTTCAGTTAGTCCTGACGAAGGGTCTTGGCCCGAAACGTTGACAGTGCTTCTCCCTATAGATGCTGCCTGGCCTGCTGTGTTCCACCAGCATTTTGTGTGTGTTGCTTGAATTTCCAGCAACTGCAGATTTCCTCATGCATGTCAAAGTGGCCCTCAGCCCTCAACCTCCACAGATCCTGACTTTAGTATCATTGAGCCTCCTCCAAAGCGTCCTTATTCCCTAAACAAGACAATGTAACAACTATTTACATAGCATTTCCATTGTATTAGGTATTATAGGTACTGTAATCTAGAGATGATTGTTTGAGCATTGTTTGCCTCGCGTATCGTTTGTTCGCTAGTGAGCGAGAGGAAGGAGTTTAAAGCTAGTAAGGGATGGCTGGCTAGCTATTTAAAGCGCTACAACCTCAAGAACTTAAAGATCATGGGAGAATTGGGGTCGGCTGATGTCAAGACGGCATCAGTGTTCCCAGAAGAGCTACGATGGTTGTGTCTGTACTGAACACGTACAGACTTCATTATTCCTTAAACGATACAGTATAGCAATTATTTACATTGCACTTACATTGTATTAAGTATTATAAGTAATCTAGAGATTACTTAAAATATACGGGAAGATGTTCCTAGGTTATATGCAAATACTATCCCATTTTATATAAGGGACTTGAGCATCCACATTCTTTGGTATCCGCGGGGGGTCCCGGAGCCTATTGCCCACAGATAAGGAAGGCCGACTGTATTCTCCAAATAATGGCATTGGATTCTTCTGAGGCTATTGAACTGGTATTCATATCTCACAAGTAAAGTTCCACTTGAATGTCTGGGTGACATTCTGAAAGTAGTCCTGGTAATGCTCTTTATATTGGTTGAGTTGGAAAAGGTTTACATGTAGGGCTTCATATTAGTAACTAATTCCATGAATAAATTTGCTATTGCATGTAATAAACAGATTGTGTTGTTCAGATTTGGCCTTGATTTTGGAATTTCTCAAAATGGATTGGGCATGTAGTATACTTGTGGAATTGTGCTATTTGGTGTTTACTAATAGTTGTCTTTTTCATCATTTTCAGGAAACTCAGCGTTTACATGCAGAGCCAGTGCCTGGTATAAAGGCAGAAGCAGATGAATTCAATGCACGTTACTTCCATGTTGTTATAGCTGGTCCACAGGACTCCCCATTTGAGGGTGGTACTTTTAAACTTGAACTATTTCTTCCAGAAGAATATCCAATGGCAGCGCCAAAAGTTCGTTTCATGACTAAAATATATCACCCAAATGTAGACAAACTGGGCAGAATTTGTTTAGATATTCTGAAAGGTAACAGTTGCCTTCAAATTTTTGGTTTCATTTCATGTCCCAGCAGAAGAACAACTTTTGTGCAGTTTTTAACAAAAGCTTATAATGTTTTGATTCCATAGATAAATGGTCTCCAGCTTTGCAGATTCGTACAGTGCTGCTTTCGATCCAGGCATTGTTAAGTGCACCAAATCCAGATGATCCATTAGCAAATGATGTAGCTGAACAGTGGAAAAGCAATGAAGCCCAAGCCATAGAGACAGGTAATCCTGTTATTTGATATTTTACTGGTAGGGAAAAAATAGCAGAAATTGGAAAGCTAGTTAGACAACTTGATCTGTGTTCCGTCAGTCTTGAATGCATGTAGCATTTGCTGTCCTATAAATGAATTGATAGCACAGACAGCAACACAGGAGTATAATCTGGATCATTGTGTGCTCAGTATTCCAGAGAGCAAGCCAAAAGGAAAAGGAATGTATCAGGACAAAGTTCAGCCTGATTTAGGGGCAATGGATGGTAATGTAGATTCAGTTAAAATCATGTATAGTGAGGAAGATGAGATGGCTGAAAGTAGTCTATAGACACCCAAACTGTAACCTGTGTATAGAATCGCAGACTCGAGCACTATGGAAACAAGCCCTTTGGCCCAGGTAATCCAGCTGACCAAGATTCCCATTCAAGCTAGTGTTGTTTGCCTGTGTTTAGCCAATTATCCCTTAGCTCTTTGCTCTTTGCTGGCCATATACCTGAGCAAGTATATTTTTTAATGTTGTTAACTTAATTCCTCTAGAAGCTGATTATCTCATGGATGAAAATGATTATCCTCCTCAGCTTCCCATTAAATCGTTTCCCTTAAGCTGTCTCCTCTCTGCTCACCCCCCCCCCCCCCCCCCGAGTTGGGGTATCAAGAACTATCTGTGTCTCTCAGTTTTATACATCACCCTTCATTCTCCTGTGCTTCATGCTCAACCTCTTCCCTGATGGCCTCTTCAGCCCCCAAGGTATACGGTAACAAAGAAAGCTAACTTGGTGACTTGTGCATAAGCTATTTATTAGAGTACTTACTCCAGCTTTTAGCATTTTTCTATGGTAAATAATACCAAAGCTGGAAGAGGATAATCAGTTATAGTGTGTTTGTCATTACAGCAACACAATAATTTGAAATTAATTTGAGAGGTTTTAAGAAATGTAAGTCAAATTCCAATTATTAGACTCCATAAATAAGGGAAAATTGAAATAGTAAAGGATTTTATTATTTAGAGGTGCATCATGGTAACAGGCCCTTCTGGCCCAGCTAGCCCAAGCCACTCAGTTACACCTGTATGTCTTTAGAATGTCGGAAGAAACTGGAGCACCCACAGGAAACTTGTGTAGTAACGGGGGAACATCCAGACTCCTTGTTCAGTGGTGCAGTTGAACCTGGGTCACTGGAGCTGTGATAGTGTTGCACTAACAGCTACACTACTGTGTTGCCCAAGTTCCAGGTTATACAATATTACCGAAGAACAGGCCAGAAGGAAAAGAAGGCAAGCAAGCGTCGTTAATCAGTGAAGGTATCAGTGAGTGAGTGTGTTCTGTATCAGAACAGTTTTGTATTTACCTGTAGGCTCTTGTAGCCGTAGGACATCTGTAAGATATCCACAGATAACAAGGTAATTCTTTTCTTGTAATATGGAGAAAAGCACCAGACAATTTACTTGTGGTCATTTGTTACAAAGTATTTTTCAAGTTATCTTAATGATGATGAATGAGAACCATTAGTCAAACGTCCCTGCTCTTGAATTTTTCATGGAATTTTTCATTGCCCTCTGTGGAAGATAGTTCAATGTGTCCCTTGAAAAGTTGAACCTTGATCAATATGTCAGTCCCCAAAGAATACACAACAATCAAAGAGTGGATTGTGTGGTCAAAAAGCCTGCCAAGCAACCACTGGTTTCTCAGGGCTATCACCATTGCAGAGACACCATGTTAAACTTTAAAGAGCACTTGCGTTGTATAAAAAGACTTCTGTAATACTAGATTTCCTCGTGTTTGCTCTGTAATAGTAGACACAGGAGATGCTGCAGATACTAGAAATCCAGAGTAACACAAAATTCTGATGGAGCTGATGTCAGGCAGCATCCATGGGAAGGATAAACAGTCAGTGTTTTGGGAAGGAGGAGGGGCTCATAGGCAGTTGTGAGTAAGAGTCGAGCCAGAATGGGGGAGGGGGGGGGAGATTACTGGAAGCTAGAAAAATCAATATTTATGCTGTGAAGTTGGAGGCAGTAATTGTGTTTGTAATAGTAGAATAGTTATTAGAAAACAGTATATACACAAAAGAAAATCTATAGAAACCAATAGGTATCTTATTCATGATAAAAATTAGGCTAAAAACAAAATTTGAATATAGGGTCATTAAAAAAAGAAATGTCTAGGGAATGTTTGACTTCCAACCATCATGGGAAATTTTAATCGATTTGTTGGATCAACCAAACTAGCAAAGAGTACTGTAGGAGAATAATTTGTGTAGTGCATCAGGGATTGGTGAAACTAAATGGGAGTATACTATTTCAGATTTGGTCATGAGGAATGAGGAAGGATTAGAAATCCTGTGATGAGAGGTCCCTGAGCAAGTATTGATCACGGTGTAATAGAGTTCCAGCAGGGGTTTGAAGGAGCAACCTTGGGGCCTCTGTTCAGCTTGAAAAGGGATGGTTTTAATGGTACGAGGGAGGAATTGTCGTAAGGTAGATTGGGAAAACTGCAAAGAGCGAGGTCAGTAGATGAGCAGTAGCAGATAGAGTATCAGTGTCATAGACAGTGCCGTACAGAAACAGACCCTTCAGCCCATCGAGTCTGTGCCAAGCCATTAATCTCCCTAGTCTTATTGATCTGTACCCACACCATAGCCCTCCATACCCCTCTCATCTATAAACCTACCCAGATTTCTCGTAAATGTTGAAATTGACCCCGCACCACCACTTGTGCTGGCAACTCATTCCACACACTCTCCATCCTGAGTGAAGAAGTTCCCCCTCGTGTTGCCCTTAAACATTTCCCCTGCACCCTAGTTGTAGTCTCACCCAGCCTCAGTGGAAAGCCCCTGTTCGCACTTGTCCTTTCTATGCACCCTGTAATTTTGTATACAATATTTATGGACCAACTGCTTGAACAATGCTCAGCTGGAATTTATTCCAACTGAAAGTGGGATTCTGTAAAAAGGAGGCAGTGTCTGGATAACAAAGCAGGTCAAGGATTTTGCTAAGTTTGAAAGTAGGGCAAATCACATAGAAGGGCTGGTGGTAGGGCAGGCGTCTGTAATGTCTTCAATGCTTTTAGATTTCTAAATGCCATTTGGCAGGGTGCTACAGCAGGCCAGTGCATAAATTGAGACCAAGGTATTCAAGGAAGTATGTTAGATGGGATTGTTGTACCATAGAACTGGAATAAATATCCTCCTTTAGGCTGGAAGGATGTAATTTGTTTTTTTAAAAAGTATGTGGAATGCCGTGTTTGTGGTGAGGGCATTGTGATTCTGCAGTGGGATGTGGTTAGAGTGACTGGGCATAAGCCTGGCAGTGGAGTTTAATGTGAGGTCATACACCTGGCTAAAAGGAATCAAAAGGCAGATTATTATCTAAATTGGGGTTCCCAACTTGGGGTCCATAGATTATTCAATTAATGGTAGGGGAGGGGTACATGGCGCAAAAGGTTAGGAACCTCTGGTCTAAATGGAGATAGTCTGCAAGTGAGAGAAATTCTGAGAGATCTAGGTTTTTTCTAATGATCAGTCAAAAGATTAACAGGCTTGTCAGCAAAGTGGCTTTTTGGCCTTTGTTGTGAACGTGTTGGAATTTAAGAACTGGTTTTCAGTAGCACAGGTTGTTGTTGAGGCCTATGCATAGTTTCAATCTCCTTACCTGAAAAGAATGTTGTAACATTAAAAGCAGTCCAAAGAGATATACCAAGCTAATTCCTGAGATGAGATGGTTGTCCTGTAGAGAAAGGCTAGGTGGTTTGGGTAAATGTAGAATTCAAATGTTTAAGATCCTAAGGTAATTTTACAAGGTAGGTGCTGAGATGTTTTCAAAGGTAGGGTAATCGCAGGTAGCTGCTCATTTAAAACAGGGCTGCAGAGAAATGTTTTCTCTCTGAGGGTAGTCAATCTCTGAAATTCTCTGCCTCCTGAGGGTTGTGGAGATCATTAGATGGACATGTATGGAGACAGATTAAAATTTGATGAATTGTGCTTATGGGGAAGTGAGCACAAGAGTTGAGACCACCATGGATCAGCCATGATCACACTGAATGGTAGGGCAGGTGAGAGGGATCTGGTGGCCTACTTGTCTCCCATTTTCTTGATTTTGTGAAAGATGATTGTGTTGCATCAGATAACACCTGAAGAATTAGTTTGCTTTTGCTGAAATGCTCATTGGACAACTAACCACAGAGACGGAATTAGTTTCAGAAAAGGCCATTACAAGTCGACACACAGCTAAGTTATTGGTAAATCTCTTAGTATGAGGGGTTTTAAACCCTCACACCCTCAATACTGAAATTGATTTTTTTTTGTCGGGAGGAAGTTTGGGAGTTTGAGGAGAAGTAGTTGCAGTGAAATCTGGTTCTTGCACTATTCTTCAGGTTGTTCCAGACCTGGGCTACAGAGAATTAGGGTAAATTGGTTTACTATTGCCACCAAAGTTCAATGAAAAACTTCTGCATACTGTCCATACAGACCAAGTAATTAGAATGGTGCATTGAGGTGGCACAAGGGAAAACAATTGAAGAATAGTATTTCAGTACAGAGATGGCACTGCAGTAGACAGTAAGGTGAAAGGTCACAAGGTAGATTGTGAGGTTGAATCCATCTTAATGATCTAGGGAGACATTCAGTAGTCATATGTCAGTGGGATAGAACCCGTCCTTGAGCCTGCTAGAATGTGCTTTCAGACTTTTGTATCTTTTGCCCAATGGGAGGGGTGAGAAGAGGGTGTCCAGAATGGGTGGGATCTTTGCTTTACTGCGGCTGAGAGAAGTATAGTCAGTCTGTGAGACTAGTTTCTGTAATGTGCTGAACTGTTGCCGTACCAGGCTGTGGTGCATCCAGATAGGATGCTTTCTAAGGTTCATTGATTTAAAATTGATGGTCAGAGTGACTTGCCAATTTTTTTTTCTGATTCCCGAGGAAGTAGAGGCGTTATTGCACTTGCTTGGCAATGGCATCTGCATGGTTTGACCAGGACGGGTTATCGGTGATGTTAGCACCATTGGTGTAGATAGGACTGTGTGTATACTGCTCCCTGAAGTCAATGACCAGCTCTTTTGCTGACACTGAGGGCATTGGTTGTCATGACACCATGTCACTATCTCCTTCCTGTACTCTGACTCCACGTTGTTTGAGTAAAGCTTACTACACTGCAGTCATCTGCAAACTTGGAGCTGAGTCTGGTCTCTTAGTCTGGGTATACAATGGAACAGGGAAGAGGACTGAGGATGCAGTGTTTAGAATAATTGGCAGAGGTGCTGCTGTCTATCCTTACTGATTGCAGTGTGTTGGTCAGGAAGGCAAGAATAGGTGTCTTTGCTGTCTAGATGCTCCAGTGAAGCATCTTTTGTTTTGGTTAGATTTAGTAATATTTACTGAAATTGTTCGAAGGAGCAATGCTCTGCTTCAGAAAACGAGTTACAATTCAGTTGAAGTGTGCAATCATTTGTTCTTTGTAAATTTGAATACCCCATTCCCTCTAACTTTCAATGCAAGATGCTGCTGACGCTTTTTTCCCAAGATTTTGGTGCCGATGGGGTCAGTAGCAGTGAGCCATAGGGTGGATATTTCAAAGGCATACCAACTGCTGAACCCAAAAGTGAGGAAGAGTGTGGCTTTGAAGGATTCCACTCACCACCCGCCCCCCCCCAGGCTGAGATCTAATTTTGTTATGTGTAACTATGCAGAGATATTGAAATGTGTGTGTTTAAAAATAAATAAATAAATAGATTTCAACCATGAGAATTTTTGCTTAGAAATAACATTTTTCTTTATTATCTTGTAGCCAGAACATGGACTAGGCTATATGCCAGTGGGAACAGCAATTCAAGATGAAACTGAATGCCACTCACAGTTCTTCTAACTCTGCCAAGATCTTTCATTGCATTCAAAGAACAGTCTTAGACAACTGCAAAACTAAACCCAGACAAATAAACGCCTCGGTGTTTAAATGCGTATTAGAGACTATTTGTCATGTTCAGATTCACCATTATAGCATGAGCAGAGTCTATAGCACTTTGCTTTTTCTATTCCTCCCCAGTTAATTTGAAAGCAGTGGTGCACCTTGACAACAAGTTTTTTTTTTTCTTCGCACTGTGAATGAAAATAGGCTTAGCTGCTCTATTATAAGTTTTTATCTTTTGTGATGCTGAAAGCATTTTAAAAAGCAGCTAACTTCTACACAGTAGATCATGCCCTTTGCCAATACTTTTTTTTTAGGTGCAGTAGATTAAGCATTGTAGTTGATTTAGTTCATCCAGTCAATAGAAAGAAAAATGCATCATTATTGTGACCCAAATGTAGATCCCGAAAAGGCTTGTGACTTTGTATAGCTTGTCTGGGTAGGGAATAGGGGAGGGAGGTGGGTGGTGTGGGTGTGGGGAAGAAAAGATTTCTGTAAAACTTTGTTTCAGTAAACTTTTTTTTGTTCCATTTGACTGCTGTTCTGTGTTAATCTTTCTGCTGAGAACAATACAATTTTAAGAAATTAAAATTTTAGCATTCCTCTTCATTAGTGGAAATAACTTCCTTGAAATCTAAATGTTGTGTTTTCATTACAAACCACAGAGTATCACGTTCAGGTCATGCATGCAAACACAGTGAATAGACCACTTATGACGTGCTCCAAGACAGCTATTTTATAACTTCGCAGTAATGTGCTTCAAGCTGATTGGCCTTTATTAATGGGAGATCCATTGATTTCTTCCTATGAATTTGACCATTTGCTTATTTGGACCTGTAATCAGTCAGAGCGTGTAAATGTTGTCTATTTTGTCTTCATGCATATTTAAAAAAACACAATGTAGAAAATAAAAATTGGGTTTCAGCAAGTTCACTGTGGTATATTGTTATTTGAAAGCAGGTTGTAATATTTCCTTAGAAGTGGTCAGACATCCTTTAAATCTACATCGATAAATTGGGCAATAATATTTAAAAATACAATGGAATGACCTGTGGCTATGTAAGGGTCTCAATGCTAGGCATACCTTGAACAACAATGGATATATTCAGGTTTAATATATTGTTGCATTGATTGCAACTGTGATGGGTTAGGTGAAAAAGGATGTGACCTTGGAATGACCTGTTAATGTGGTTACTAAATTCATAATTATTGGTTTCAAATCTTAAAATTTCTATCCATGTTGCTATTGGGGTCTGCACCTCTGTTGCTTTGAAAGAAATGAGCAGGTGATCCTCAGACACCCTTGTGATAACTAATATTTTTGGTTCTTGGGTTGTTGAGACATCGCAGATTAGCCCTCTTGCATAAAATTATACATTAACAGAGATCATTTGGAGGGCGCCTAGCTACAATCAACATCTATTTGCCCCATCCTACACTAATGTCCCTTGAGGAGAGGATTGCTAAATGTGCCCATTCAGATTTCATGTGGATTCAGCTATCGACTCTTCTCTACAGTTGTTTTCTGAAGAACTATTTGCTTATGAATGAGGCATTGCATTAGTTTCCGTGAACTTGTATTATATTAATAATAAGAACTTAACAGAAACTGGACTGCCTTTTGAGATGGAGTTCCAGGCTGACTCTACCTTCCAAACTGCCTTATCCAGATCACCGCATTGTGGCTTTTTTTTATATGAACTGTTATCTTTGTTGACTCTCGGGTGAGTATCATGTTCCAACCTCCTCTTACTGTAACTAAAGGAAATATTAGTGAGGTGCTGGGGACAGGAACTCACATCTAAATATACTTGAACGGCCAAGATATACAAGGCTGTGGACAAAGTGCTGGTGACTGATGATGGGTTGACGAGCCTGCCTGATCCAGAAACCCTTGTAGATCTATTTTGTCTTTTGCCTATTTACCATATTCTTTAGCTACTTCTGCCATCTTCAATGGGATCCCACCACCAAGCACATCTTTCCGCAGGGATTCCTCCCTACGCAACTCCCTTGTCCACTTGACCCTCCCCATTGATCTCTCTCTTGGTCATTACCCTTGAAGAAGTGCATACATGTCACTGCCCCTATACCTCCTGCTTCACTACCACTCAGCCCTAAGCAGTCCTTCCAGTGAGGTGACAATTCTGTGCATCGTGGGGTCATTTCCTGTATTTGATGCTCCTGTGAGACCCAATGTAGATTGGAAGGCTCCTTGGCTGAGCACCTACATTCTGTCTGCCAGAAAAAGTGGGATCTCCTGGTAACCATCCATTTCAATTCCAGTTCCCATTCTCATTCCGACATGTCAGCCCATGGTCTTGTCTACTGCCACAATGAGGCCACACTCAGGTTTGAGGAGTAGCACCTTATATTCCGTCTGGGTAGCCTCCAACTGTGGTGAACTGTGTGCCTGTCTGGACACGCCCCCTGCTGACTGCTCCTGTGGCTCCTCCCACAGGCCCCTGTATAAAGGCGATCTGAGGCCTGACGCTCGGCCTCAGTCTCCAGGACATAGTATGATAGACACTCTCTCCTGGTTCCTTCTTCCAGTCAATAAAAGCCGATATCTCGCCTTACGTCTCAGTGTGAGTTATTGATGGTGCATCACCAACCTGATGTCATTAATGTTGATTTCTTGAAATTCCAGTGATTACCCTCCCCCCCCACCACCATTCCCCATTCCTGTTCCCCCCACTCTCTTACCTTACCTGCCCATCACCTCCCTCTAGTACTCCTCTACCCTCTCCTCCAGCCCTTTTATCTCTTTCACCAATCAACTTCTCAGGTCTTTACTTCACCCTCTCCCCTGCTGCTGGTTTCACCTATCACCTACCACCTTGCACTTCATCGTCCCCTCCCTTCATCTTCTTATTCTGACTTCTCATCTATTTTTCTAGTCCTGAAGAAGGGTCTCGGCCTGAAACATCGACTACTAATTTCCATAGCTGCTGCCTGATATGCTGCATTTTGTGTGTGTTATCTGTAGCAACACCACTGGATAACATTCTTCTCTCCATCGCCCTCCTGAAACAATCCATTCTGTCACAGTGACTGAAGCACTAGGATGTCCTTGCACTACAGGTCCTTCAGCCCACTATGTTGTACTGACATTAAATAAGCCCTGATGTAGTATAGAATCCCCTCCTGCCTTTCTACACTCACCTATCTCTCCTCTGATGCCTTTGGTACTATAAACCATCTGAAACTCGCCTACTCCTTTGACCAGCCTTGCCACAATAACACTTAAAGGAAGTGTGCCAGGAGCTTATGGGCATCCATTTGCCAGGTGTGACATAGCTCAGTTGTGTGCAGTGGTTGGATTCACGTCCCACCTGTGAGAGGTTTTGATTTCCTGCGGTATGTTGATCAGTAACCAGACAGCCTATACATAATATTGGCAGAAGAGCTGGTGAAGGTATGAAGATTTTCTTCAGTTTAGTACTCAGTAACTGGAAGTGCTGGGAATATTCCTTTGCTGATACGGTTCGTGCTGGACCTCATTTCCATGAAGTGTGCTTCTGTTTTTTTTAAAAAAAGAGCTGTGTTAATCTTAGTTCCTGATTGTGACAGCAGTCTGCTACAATTGATAGCTCATCTTTTTAGAAATATATTGTTTTAACTTAATTTATTTTAGTGAATAGGCCTTTCAAGCCACAGCAACCCACCCAGCAACCCCTGTCAACCATGATTAGCCCTAACCTCATCACAGGACAATTTACAACCACAATTTCCTGTGTGAGGAAACCAGAACACTCAGGGAAAACCCACTCATTCCATGGGAAGGATGTAGAGACACCTTACAAGTAGTGCCAGAATTGAACTCTGAGCTCTGACACACGAGGTGTAATGGTGTTGCACTAACTGCACCACGATTTATAAATGTAAAAATCTTCTTGGAGCATATTGTCTTAATTAATTCCTGTATTTTTTAATATTCTGATTAGCTTTAAAATATCCTCAGATCTTCATATTAAAATGTTACATATGGATGAAACCACCTAAGTACATTGTGGAGACTAAATCTGACAGAAATTATTGTGCTGAGGAGATCTGATAACATGACAACATTAAAGGCCAAGGAATGACAGAGACAGTGGCTGTGGATAAGAGTGATAGGATAGCTGCTTTTCTAAACTAAAGACATTATTTGGATCATTACACAAAGTGCTGGAAGAACTCAATGTGTCAGGCAACATCTATGGAGAGAAACAGACAATCGACATTGACTGTCTACATACATCAAGAGCAAGAGGGTGGGACCACTCAAGGATAAAGGGAGAACATCTACTTGGAAGCAAATGATATGGATGAGGTTCTTACTGAGTACTTTACATCATTATTTATCAAGGTGAATAAGTCCCCAGGCCCTGATAGGATATACCTCAGGTTATCAAGAAATTGGGTTGCTCGGGCCTCTCCAGCCACATGCAGGGTCCCAGAGGACTGGTTAGCTAATGCTCCTTAGCTCAAGAAGAGAACCAGAGATGATCCTGGAAACTGTAGACCAGTGAGTCTCATCAGTGGCAGGAAAGTTACTGGAGAGAATTGTTAGGGATAGGATTTATAAGCATTTGGAAAACCATGGCCTGATTAGGGACAGTCAGCATGGCTTTGTGCAGGGCAAGTCATATCTTACTAACTTGACGAGGTGACAAGGGTGATTGATGAAGGTAGAGCTGTGGATGTTGTCTACATGGATTTTGGTAAGGCGTTTGACAAGCTCCCTCATGGGAGGCTTATCCAGAAGACTAAGATGCATGGGATCCATGGTGGATTGGCCATTTGGATTCAGAACCGGCTTGCCTGGAGAAGACAGAAGGTCATGGTTGATGTGAGCTATTATGGCTGGAGGTCTGTAATTAGTGTGTTCTATAGGGATATCTGCTGTGTGTGACGATTAAAAAAAGCAGATGGGTGGGTTAGTAAGTGTACAGATGATACAAGATTGGTGGTGGTGTGGATAGGGTAGAAGACTGGCAAACAATACAGCAGGGTATAGATCAGTTACAAATACTGGGGGGAGAAATGGCAGTTCGAGTTTAACCCGCCGAATGGGACATGCTGCACGTAGGTGGGTCAAATATAAAGAGTACGCTGTTACGGGTGAGACCCCTTAATGAGAAGAGAAGAGGGATCTTGGGGTCCCCGAAAGTGGCTACACAAGTTGAAAGGGTGGTATAGGAGGCATGTGGTGTGACTGACTTTATTCATCAAAACATTGAATTAGAAAGATGGGAAGTTATGTTCCAGCTTCATAAAACCCTAGTTGGACAACATCTGGAGTGTTACATCCAGTTCTGGCCAGCCCATTATAGGAAGGATGTCAAAATTTGGAGAGGGTACAGAAGAGGTTTAGAGGGCACGTGCCATAAAGAGAGGATTGAAATAATTTGGTTGTTTTCTCTGGAGCAGTGGAGACTGAGAGGAGATCTGATGGAGGTTTATAAGATTATGAGAGGCATAGATAGAGAAAACAGACAAATTTTTCCCAGGATTGAAATATCTAATCCATGCATTTAAGGTGACAGTTCAAAGAGATGTGAGGGGCGAGTCGTTTCTTACACACAGAGAAAGGTACCTGGAATGTGTTGCCTGGGTAGAGGCAGATACGTTAGGGAATTTAAGGAGATGTTTAGATAAGCACATAAATCTGAGAGAAATAGAAGGACATGAACATTGTGTAGGCAGAGTGGATTAGTTGGCTATTTGATTGCTAATTGAATTGGTTTGGCACAACATTGTGGGTTGAAGGGCCTGTTGCTGTACTGTTCTATGTTCTGTGTTTTCTTCTTTCCCTCCATTGACGCTACCTTACCCACTGAGTTTCACAAGTGCGTTGTGTGTTTCTCTAGATTGCAATATCTGCGGTCTCTTGTTTCTCCTAATATGGACCATTGCTTCATACATAAATACCCGTAAGGCCCTTAGAAAGCCTATGTTTTGTAACTGTACCTTGGTCAAATGCATACAAGGAGAAAAGAGTGAACCTGGCAGTCTGGTGGAAATCTTGCAGCTCAATGATGGCGATGGAATGCAAGGTGTCCTGGGAATTCTGACCCTTCAAAATAAACCCAACTACTTATGAGATACAAGCCAGGTTACTACAGGAAGTAAAGGAAGAGATTGCTGTGCCTATTCATCCTCACTGGCCACAGGAGCTGTACCAGATGCCTCGAGGGTGGCAAATGTTATTCCTTTGTCCAGGAAAAGGAAACAGGATAACATTATCTCGGGATCGGAGGAGGATGAGGTGTACAAGGGGATTGCCAGTATTATTCCCAGTGTAGAAAGGGCTAATACAAGGGGGCATCATTTTAAGATGTTTGAAGGAAAATATAGGGGGAATGCCAGAGGTAACATTTTTTCCTTGGTGTGATAGGTTTGTGGATGCAGGGTGGTGGTTTGTGGTGGTGGTAGAGGCAGGTACTTAAGGGATATGCCCCCTCGTGCCAGCCTCTGACTATCCATACCATCAATGCCGCTCATCATCTTATACATCCCCATCAGGTCACCTCTTATCCTCCATCACTCCAAGGAGAAAACGCAGAGTTCACTCAACCTATTCTCATAAGGCATGCTCCCCAATCCAGGCAGCACCCTTGTAAATCTCCTCTGCACCCTTTCTATGGTTTCCACATCCTTCCTGTAGTGAGGCGACCAGAACTGAGCACAGTACTCCAAGTGGGGCCTGACCAGGGTCCTATACAGCTGCAACATTACCTCTCAGCTCCTAAACTCAATCCCACAATTGATGAAGGCCAATGCACCATATGCCTTCTTAACCACAGAGTCAACTTGTGTAGCAGTGTCTATGGAGTCGGAGTCCAAGATCCCTCTGATCCTCCACACTGCAAGAGTTTTACCATTAATACTATATTCTGCCATCATATTTGACCAACCAAAATGAACCACTTCACACTTATCAGGGTTGAACTTCATCTGCTACTTCTCAGCCCAGTTTTGCATCCTATCAATGTCCCGCTGTAACATCTGACAGCCTTCACACTATCCACAACACCCCCAACCTATGGGCAAATTTACTAAACAAATTTACTAAATTTTCATCAGCAAATTTACTAAACCATGCCTCCACTTCCTCATCCAGGTCATTTATAAAAATCACGAAGACTTGGGGTCCCAGAACAGATCCCTGAGGCACTTCACTGGTCACCAACATCCACGACTTGTGCCTTGTTCTTGCTGGCAAGTATCGTCAGGGCAGAGAGCCCTGGGCCTATCAGACATTCACAGTCTCTGCATGCTTTGACCTTCTGCAGGTGTGGGTATGGTGTTGTGGGCAGGGAGGGGGAGGAGAGGGATCAATGAACTTAATCCCTGAACCTAACAGCAATTAGTAAATTGTGCTTAGGCCAAATACCTTGAGGAGCCATGCCAAGAGTGCTCTGACAACTGTCTTACTGTCAAATGTATTTTTAAATATTTAAATATCTCAGATGATTAATTAGTTTGGAAAACTTTTAGCACATATAAACATAAAGCACTTATTGCAAAAGGCTTATCCCACATTAGAGTGATTGGTTTTACCACACTAATGGCTCATTTGAAGAACATCAACATAGATAAATAAGGGAGCAAGTGAATGTGATGTTCTTGGAATTTCTGAAGGTTTTTAGTAGTACATTACAGTAAAGATTAAGATGACATAATATAGGGTTGGGGAATATACACCAGAACACAGAAAATGCTGCAAAACCTCAGCAGGTCACTCAACAGAGTTGACATTTCAGGTTGGGAGCTCACCTCAACTCTACAGACTCACTTTCAAGGATTCCACAACTCATGTTCTGAGCATTAATTAATTAATCAATCAATTATTTATTTATTGATTGATTGATTATTTGCCCCATTTGTGTTTTTTTTTGGCACCTTGGTAGTTTGTAAGCCTTTGTTTCTGTACAGTTTTCTTAAATTCTATTGTATATTTATTTTCCTGTAAATGCTTGCAAGAAAATGAACCTCAAAGTGGTATATGTTGACAGATACGTACCTTGATAATAAATTTACTGTGATTTTGAGGTAATACACTGATGTGCATTGAGGATTGGATGATAACGGTATGAGCTCCTTTCGGATAGGGAGGCCGTGAGCAGTGGGTGCCACAGATCAGCTGTTCACAGTCTCTTTCAGTGATCAGGATGAGGGAGCCAAGTGGATCGCGTTAGTGGAACTGCAGTTGATTAGTGTCAGTTCCAAGGAGGATGCAGAGAGATTTAGGAATTTGCAGAAGTGGAGGGCAAATGAATCACACTATCTGTTCTCAAATTAAATAGGAATGTCCTTTCATTTGGAGGAGGGAGGAAGAGAGTCCATCACCTCAATAGTGCAGCTCATAATTCTCTCTGATTGTACAAAGTATGGTGCCTTTACAGACTTGTGGAGATAAGACATGTCATCTTCACCGATGAACAGACTTTCAATCATCACTTCTTTACCAACCCAAGTTGAGGAAATACATGGTCAGTTGCTTCTGACATCTTGCTTGTCTGATCATTACATGCCTTGCAGATCTTCTGCCTCCCATAAGGAAATTTTGATGCTTTGTGTCTCTCTAACTCAATACAGTTCAAAAGGACGGGGTTGGGGTGGGGGGATTGTCATTGAAAACTACCAGACACTGAAAGGCCTGGATTCAGTGGGCATAGTGAGTCTAGCATGAAGGTACAGTCTCAGAATAAAAGAGCATCTTTTTAGAATAGATATGAGGAATTTCTTCAGCTACAGAGGGCAGCAGAGGCCAAGTCATTGGATGTATTTAAGGCAGAGATTGATAGCTTCTTCACTGGTAAAGGGGTTAAGTGTAATGGAGAAAAGTTTGGAGAATAGTGTTGAAAAAATTTAGCCATGATTGAATGGCAGAGCAGATTTGATGGACTGATTGAGCTAATTCTGCTTGATAATTTAAGTTCTATAAGTGAAGCAGCCCTTTGTTAAGTCCTTGGTTACCATGCTTCATGATTAGCACAATGTGGTACACAAATGTAGCGGTTCTGTCTCAGTCTTGCCTGGAACATCTGGGGGTCAAATATGGTTCTTTAATCTGCTGAGGGAGTTTGCCGCCATCATCTTGGTAGAGGTGTACAATCCACCTCAGGTCAACGTCAGGCAGGAGCCGAGCACTGTAATCAGCAGGCATGAAGCTGCACACCCTGATCTCTTTCCCATCATCGTGGTAAGTTTCAACCAGGCCAGTTTGAACATGTCTCTAAACAACTACCACCAGCATACCACCTGTGGGACCAGAGGAGACAACACACTTGACCACCATCGGGAACACTTACCATGTCATTCCATGCCCGCATTATGGAAAGTCCATTCACCTGGCTGGACATCTACTCCCAGTGTACAGGCAGAGACTAAAGACCACAGCACCAATGATGAGGACCAAGAAGGTTTGGTCAAGGGAGGTGGAGGAGTGCTTACAGAAGTGCTTTGAATCAGTGGACTGGATAATATTCAGGGATTCATCTTCAAGTCTAGATGGATACGCTATGGTTGTCACTGGCTCCATCAAGACCTGCGTGGATGAGTGTGTGCCTTCAAGAACATATTGGACATACCCAAACCAAAGGTTAAGGTGCCACATTCAGATTCATTTAGCAGACACACATCGAAACATACAGTGAAATGAGTCATTTGTGTTAACAGTCAGAGCAACCTAAGGGTGTGCTGGGGGCAAGTGTCGGCACACACTTCAATACCAGTAAAACATGCCCACAATGTTCACAGGACAGTACAAAGCAGCAGAGCAACAGCAACATACAAGCCCCATTCCTCCCTTCCATACACATCCCTCCAACCCCTGGACAGGCTGTCTCCGGCACTGACATCAGGCCTCCGACTTCCCAGAGGCTGACCTGATCTTCATTCTTTGGTTATCAACCCCAGGACTTGCTGATGATGACCAATGAGGACCTGAACCCCAGGCTTAAAACTTCACACTCACCGGTGACGAGGATCCTGAACACTAGGACTCGTACTCCAGTCTTGCCAGCTTGCACCCCTAGGGGGTCACTGGTCCTCATGCCTGCATAAGTGGTTTGTTAGCCAGTGCTGAAGGACATTCATTTAGCTAAGTAACAGGGGCTTGCAGTGAATGGTCGAATTTTGGACTAGAATGAGATGAATGTTCCTTTGTACTTTACATGGTATAAGGAGTCGGGGGCTGCTTGAGTGATTGGATATAGTGTTATTGTTACCAGTAGTGTTACTCGGGGATTGGAGTAGGGATATTTGCTGTTCACAATATGCGTGAATGATTTGGATATGGATGTAAGAGGCAATGCTCAGTAAGTGGCAAGTTCGCAGATGATGTGGAGAGTGCTCTTTAGCTACAGATTGATATCAGTGAATCGGTGAAGCTGGGTGACAGATGGCAGATGGAATTCAATTGGGTTCAATGGTTAATTTATTTAGAGAGAAAGCACAAAATATGCCCTCCTGGCCCTTTGAGCCTTACCACCAGCAAGCTTCCCCCTCCCCATTTAACTCTAACCTAATCACAGTACAACATACAACGACTATTTAATCTACTAACCGATACGTCTTTGGACTGTGGAGGTTGGGGAGCACCTAGAGGAAACCCATACATTCCACAATTTTCGAAGATGCCAGGATCAAACTCTGAACTCCAACAGCCCGAGCTGTACTAGTGTCTCACTATCCACTCTGCCACTGTGGCATCCTGACAACACTAGGATACAATGAACTGAACGGAGGAAGAAGCCCAGAAATCCTTGTGGAAGTAGAGATCATAATTAGGAAGGTACATGGGAAACTGCTGAACATTTCGGTGAGGAGTCTAGGTCTTCTTTCGCCGACGTGATATGACTGACGTATGGAAAATTCTGAGGTCAGATAGTTTGGGTGGTGGGGTGGAGATACATCTGTGAAAGGAGATGTAAGGCACTCCTTCCCTCCGCTCACCCTTGGGCAAGGTGCAGCACCTGCTTAGCCCCCTGACCAGGGTCATGTGAAGCCATAGGAGCAGGTCATATGAGCAGCCGGTGCAGATCACAGATCCTGGTTATGTGGCAATCTCTGAAGAATATTGGTAATAGCTGGGGCCACCCATCTTGTAAAGACACGGCCCAGAAGGCATTGGCAAACCACTTCTGTAGAAAAATTTGCCAAGAACAATCATGGTCATGGAAAGACGATGATTGCCCACGTCATACAACATGGCACATAACGACGACGGCTTTCCTCCGCCTCAAGAGGTAAACGTAACCAGAAGAGCAGGGTGGTGAACAGGACAGTCACAGAACTTTGGCCCGTGAGTTTGCACCAGTCATCAGAACCCAAGGAGCAGAGGCTGAGCAAGCTAGGACATCCCTTTTTGGAGCGGAGAATGAGAGGTCACTTGATGGAGGTACAACAGATGATTAAAAGGATAGACCAAGCAGATAGCCAGAGACTTTACCCAGGGCAGAAGTGGTTAACAGTATGTAATTGGAGGAAGGTATGGAGGGGTGGGGTGTCTGAGGTAGGCTTTTTTTATATACACAGGGTGGTGGGTGCATGGAACGCTGGTAGAGGAAGGTATATGAGGGGTGTTTAAGAAACTCTCAGGTAGCCCTCCATTTTATCCATCATCCATGAGCCTAAGTAGGAGGGAAGGGTTAAATTGATCATACAGTAAGTCAAAAGGTCAGCACATTGTGGGCCAAAGTACCTGTGTTATACTGTAGTGTTTTATGCTCTAACCCACTTATTCTAATTCCAGCTCCACATGTTCCCATCAGCTCTCCCTCCACTCCTATGGTTCCACCACTCACCTATCCACTAGAGGGCTAACTTACAGCAGACAATTAAACTACCAGCCAGCACATCCTTGGGATTTGGGATGAAACAGGAGAAGGTCCAAACTTGATACAGACAGCACAGGACTGCTGGAACTGAGGCAATAGCTCTACTAACTGCATCTCTGTGCTGCCCCAAAGATTACCTTAGTGGATGCCTAAACAGGGATGCTGTGTAGCTAATCAATAATAGGAAGAAATTACGTCTGGTGGAATTATGAGGAAAAATGAAAGAAAAATCTATACCTTTTATAATGAAGCCACTGAAGGAGATGTAAAAGACCAATCAGAAACAAGAGAAAATCTGCAGATGCTGGAAATCCAAGCAACACACACAAAATGCTGAAGGAACTCAGCAGACCAGGCAGCATCTAAGGAAAAGAGTATTGTCGACATTTTGGGCTGAGACCTTTCCTTGGGACTCAAGAAGGAACTGTATCACATGGCAATTTCACCCTTGTGCCAGTGGAAGTGCTGCAGCAACTTAATTGGGGTGAGGTATAAGCTTGGGACAATCAGCTTCCTGCTACAAATGTCAACAAAAGCAATGGTAGCTGGAGTATGAGGTTCAGTTCCTCGCTTTTACTTGTTTACTCAAGGGTTGTGGATATCATCATCAACATCCATCCTAAAATGCTTCCTCAGTCAGGGGCAGTTAACATTCAACCACATTGATGGGGCCTGGAGTCACAAATAGGCCACTGTACAGGTGAGGACAGTTTTCCCTCCGCATCATGAACATCATGTTCTGATGTTTGACACTTGCAAACTTCTCCTCCAGACTTGTTCCATCACCTTATCATTTAATCACTCTTATGTACTCGAAGACTTCTTCCACTCCCTCTGTACGTTCTCTCCTTAACTTCTATCATTCATCCCAGTTCTAACAAGTTCCCTCCCTGAAACTGTGACCAGCCAGCAATATCCACAACTTTCTGTTCTCATTAAAAAGTTAAGTTTGTTGTCACAGCTTGGATGGGATGTTATGTTTAAGATGTATAAGATGTTGGTGAGTCTTAATTTGGAGTATTGTGTGCGGTTCTAGTCATCTACCTACAGGAAAGATATCAATAAGATTGAAAGAGTGCAGAGAAAATTTACAAGGATGTTGCCAAGACTAGAAGACCTGCGTTATGACATAGGAACAAAATTAGGCTATTCAATCCATCGAGTCTGCTCCACCATTCCATCATGGCTGACCCTGGATCCCACTCAACCCCATACACCTGCCTTCCCATCATATCCTTTGATACCCTGACCAGTCAGGAAATGATCAACTTCTGCCTTAAATATACCCACGGACTTCGCCTCCACCAGTCTGTGGCAGAGCATTCCACAGATTCTGGCTAAAAAAATTCCCCCTTAACTCTGTCCTAAAAGGTTGCCCCTCAATTTTGAGGCTAGTTCTGGATACCTCCCCAGAGGAAGCATCATGTTCACTTCCAGCCTATCTAATCTTTTGGTCAGTTTTGGTCAACATTTGTTCAGTTTTCCCCAGTTTACCCCCCAGGCATCCTTCTAAACTCCAGTGAGTACAGGCCCAAAACTGCCAAACTCCTCATATCTTAACCCCTTCATTCCTGGAATCATCCTCATGAACCTCCTCTAGACTCCAATGATAACATATCCTTTCTGAGATGTGGGGCCCAAAACTGTTGACAAGAATTCAAGTGCGGGCTGACTAGTGTCTTATAAAGGCTCAGCATTAGCTCCTTGCTTTTACATTCTATTCCCCTTGGAACCAATGACAATACATTACATTTGACTTCCTTATCACAGATTCAACCTGTAAATTAACTTTCTGGGAGACTTGCATGAGGACCCCTAACTCCCTCTGCACTTCTGATGTTTGAGCCTTTTCCCCATTTAGGTAATAGTCTGCACTATTGTTCCTTTTACCAAAATACGTTATCCATGTCAGTATCTTTCCCTTAATACCATAGGATTTTCTTATTAAGCAGTCTTATGTGTGGCACCTTATCAAATGCCTCCTGAAAATCCAAGTAAATGACATCCACTGACTCTCCTTTGTCCACCCTGCTTGTTACTTCCTCGAAAATCTTCAGGCAAGATGTTCCTTTACAGAAACCATGCTGACTGACTTACCCTGAAACCTCATCCTTAGTAATAGATTCCAACACTTAGGAGTTGTTTCCCAACCACTGAGGTTAGGCTAACTGGCCTATAATTTTCTTTCTTTTGCCTTCCTTCTTAAAGAGTGGGATTTGTAGTCTTCCAGTCCTCTGGGACCAGGACCAAGTGATTCTTGAAAGATCATGACTAATTCATCTGTTTTATCTTCAGCAACCTGTCTTGGGACTCTGGAATATTGTCCATTTGGTTCAGGTGACTTATCCACCTTAAGACCTTTGAGCTTACATAGCACTTTTTCCTTTGTAATAGCAATGGCACTCACTCCGGCTCCCTGACACTCATAGACCTCTGGCACGCTGCTGGTGTTTTCCCCACGGTGAAGACATGCAAAGTACCCATGAAGTTCATCCGCCATTTCTTTGTCCTCCATTACTACATCACCAGCATGACTTTCCAGTGGTCCAATATCACCTCTTTTACTCTTTACATAACTGGGAAAAAAATAATTTCCTGTTTTATAATGTTGGCCCTCATATTTAATCTTTCCCTTCTTAAAACTTTTTGGTTGCCTTTTGATGGGTCTTGAAAGCTTCCCAATCATCTATTTTCCAACTCACTTATAGGGAAAGGTTGATTAGGTAGGAGTTTATTCTCTGGAGCATGGGGGGCCCTTAGCATTGCCTATGATCATTCCTGCAATCTCTTTGATGTCATACCATCAGGCAGGAGGCACTGTAGCATTAGGATAAGAACTGTTGGGAAGGGAAGTAGCTTTTCACCCAAACTGTGAGACCACCGAACTCCCTGCATCCACCACCCACGTCTCACTGTGTATAAGGTGCCAGTAGCTTTATACTGTTCACTTTTTAAATTTGTACCGTAAATGCACATTATTTGCTGATTTATTTGTGACAATATTACTTTGTGTTGTGTTACATGTACTGTGTTGTGCACCTTGGTTCAGAGGAATATTGTTTCATTTGACTGTATAAATGCATACAGTTGAGATGACAAGCTTTAACTTGACCTTGAGAATGAGAGATTTAAAAGAGGCATACAAAATTATGAGGGGTATAAATAGGGTAAATGCAAGCAAGCTGCTTCTACTGGGGTTGGATGAGATGAGGGTGAGAGGTCATAGGTTAAGGTGAAATGTTTAACATAGAAAACAGAACACCTACAGCACAATACAGCCCCTTCAGCCCACAAAGCTGTGCTGAACATCTTATCTTAGAAATTACCGAGGGTTACCCATAGCCTTCTACCTTTCTAAGCTCCATGTACCTATCCAGGACTCTCTTAAAAGACCCCATTGTATCCACCTCCAAGGAGAGCCTGAAAGTGAACTTCACTCATAGGGTGGTGACAGCATTGAACAAGCTGCTAGCAAAGAATTGGTCGATGTGGGTTTGATTGAACATTTAAGAGAAATTTAGATAATTACATGGCTTGGAGGGTGTGTAGGGTTATGGTCCAGATACTCAGCATGAACTAGATGGGCCAAAGGGCCTGTGTTCACTGGAGTGCTCTATAGCTATGCTTTTGGCAGAGGCCACTCACGACCCTTAACACATCTGCTTTGCAGTAATTAAATGCATCCTGCAAAAAAAAGGTTCTGGAGTTGGAACACAAGCAGATACAAAGCAAGAATTTCCATTTAAAAGCCGAGGGTCTTCAAAGATTCCTGCTGCTTAACACAAAGTTAGTTAAATGTCCAGAGTTAATCTGGTTCGGGTGCATTTCTTCAAGTGTGAGTGAGTGACTGACAGGGACAGCTGCTATTTAGGAAGGTTAGTCCACACACTAAGTACACCCATATACATTGCAGAATTTCCATCTTGTTAAGTACACAAGATGCAGAACAAACTTGGCAGCTGAAAACTAGTCATCCGCAAGATGTTGTGCACACAAGCAGCACCATTCTCCACCACCATCTGTAAATTCTTGGTCTGACATAATCCTCTGTTATTCCAGGGGATCAACCTTGACTCAGTGTATGTTGACGCAGTAATCAGCAGCTCCCAGCACATTGCAAATGAGGTGCCTATTTGGTAAAGCTGCAAACAGCCTGGCGGCTTGGGACATGGCCTGATGTTAGTACACTATAGAAATGCAAGCTGATGTTTATAAGTTCATAAATGGGGTAGCCTATGGGTCTTGACCAAAATGCGTAGTAGACACATGGCCATCTTGGGCAATTGCAAATAGAACTGTTTACAAAAGGGCCATTGCTGCAATAACTATCATGTCAAAAGTGAAATCACTAGTGGAAACGTAACTGTACATTCAAGCATACACTACCCGTCAAATCTTCAGCTTTTCAACTTCTCATACTTGCACATTTAGGTTTTATTTTCAGGAAATCAAACCATGAACAAACAAATGATAGAACCACATTTTTCAAAATTCAGTTTTATTTAAGACTATTAGTCTCATTAAGAAAATGATTTTTTTAAAATCAAATACAGTAGACTCTCTCAAATGGTGTCTTTGGGACCGTACAGAAAGATTGTAAGGTGATGGGTTTCTATAGCAGAGGTAGAAATTAACCAGTAATGAGGCACTGCAATGAACTGAAGCAATATTGAAAACTCAAACTGTAGGCTGTACGTGGATAAGGCAGATTGATTCCCACATGTGTTACTGGTTTCAGTCACAATATCTAATTAAAATGCCTGTTAACCACAAGGGGACAGGAGGAGGGAGAATGGAACATTTCCATTCATACAAATCAGGACGGTGCTACGTATCGTCAACCTCTACAAATCAACATTCAAATACAGTATGGCAAGCTGTACACTGACTAGAGGACAATTTTTTGTACTACGACTCTACTTCATCGGAAGCTGCGGGAATCCAATTTCATATGGAACTGCTGTAACTAGAACAGCAGGCTGGTTGGGTTCGGATTATGATAATCCATGAAAGACAATTGCAATTCTACAGCATATTGCTCCTCCAGACAAAAAACATCCTCCTAGCAACACTGGCAAAGGAAATAAATTACTTGCAAATCCTGCCAAGCCACCTCAGCCAATCCCAGTTCAATTGACAAATATGGAGTCCTCTGCAGTGCAACTTTATATAAAACAGACCACCACCCTTTTCAATTAGCAAGGTACAAACATACCAAATCAAAGCTTGCAAATATATAAAATTAAGCAGACACATGAAAAGTAATTCAAAATTGCAATATTTTGGAGAAACTTCCAATTTTTTTTTTAAAAACACAGCCATTAAATATATTCTATACATCTTTTGAAGTATCCATTGCATAATCAGCAATTCTTTCATTCATGGAGTTCAGTATATTAATAAAGACAAGCTGTGCTTCAAGAGTTAAGCAGCAACTCTGGCCGAGCTTGGCAATTTTAGTTATGGGACATCTGGTTTGAGGAGAATGTGACAAAAAAGAAGAATTAGGAATAAGCAGGAAAAAAAAGAAATCAATAAAACAAAACGCATTGCAAGAGAGAATATGGTGTGAAAAGTGGAAAAGTTATAAATTTGGTACAAAAGCCAAACCGGCTGCTAGCTTAATTAGTAATAGGATTTGAGAGATTCATATAGCAATCACTGAGGATATTCACATTTCCAACTACAGTTCAGAAAGTATTGTTGCATCAGATCCAGTTGAATTCAAGGATATAGAGCATCAATTAAAGACAATTTTGCTGATTGGGGGATTTTCAGTTAGCCAAATAATTCAAAACAAGCAATTTATTACTCTAGGCTTAAAGTCTGAAGGGGAGTGCCCAGCAATCACTTAGTGGATATTTCAGGTGGTTGTTCTGAATGTTTCTCAGCTACCACATTACCATTGTAAAACACCAATGGAGAAAGTAATTTTCACATCTGTGGCTTGTGTGCATATTAAAATTGAAATAGGATTAAAGATACTCTCCTGTGCAATGCAATCTTAAAACATTTAGTAGCCTGAAAGGCACATCTAACAAAATGACGCTAACATAAATCAATGTATGGCTTTGGTTTTCAACACTATTTTACATATAAAAGTATCAACACTGCAAGTATTCATGCTAAAGTATTTATACATATACAATCTAAACTAGAGCATACCGCTTTCAAAAGCAGCATGCGTTTTATTAACTGACTGCATTAGCAGCAAGGCCACGTCAATGTCCATTTCATCTGAGGTCAGACGGCACTCCTGAAGAAGTCATATACAAGGTGGCCGTGTCACCTGAAAGTGTGGAGACAACGGAGTTTCCATTCGTGCTCGAGCAAGCCAGCTTCAGCTTCTCCAAGTATTCGGCATGTACTGGTTTGTGACACTGCAAAACCTTGATGGCATCTTCAACCTTAAACCAGTCCCTTTTCCTTCCTGTGGCAGGAGAGAGAGAAAGCAATGTAATTGTTATTGTTGGGTCTCGGCGCAAAACACTCGACTCTATTCCCCTCTATCAAGGATGTCTGACCTGCTGAGCTCCTCCAGCATTTTGTGTATTATTCTGTTATTGTTGCTCATGTTACTGGTGACAACACAAACACTTCCAAATTGTTTTAACAAGGGACCACACAACTGCTTCTGGAACTTTTGGCACAAGTCTTAATATCTAGAAGGATGTCCGCCAAACATGGGAAAATGAGGCCAGCATAAGTGGGCATCTTGGTCAGCATCAAGCAGCTGGGCCAAAGGGCCTGTTGCTATGCTGTGTAACTTGTAACTGTGCAGGCACCATAACATAGGTGTGTAGGGGCAAGAGATTTTCCTCATTAGGAGGGATTAGTCTTTGCACCATTTTTTTTAATTATACAATACTATCTCATGCTTAGCCACAAGGGCATTTATAAGACCATAAGATATAGGAGCAGAAGTTGGCCATTCAGCCCATCGAGTCTGCTCCACCATTCAATCATAGGCTGAACCAATTCTTCCAGTCATCCTTACTCTCCTGCCTTCACCCCATACCCTTTGATGCCCTGGCTAATCAAGAACCTATCTCTGCCTTAAATACTCTCAATGACTTGGCCTCCACAGCTGCTCGTGGCAGCAATTCCAGTTTTACCATCCTCTGACTAAAATTTCTCCAGATCTCAGTTCTAAAAGATGTCCTTCAATCCTGAGATTGTGTCCTCTTGTCCTGGACTCCCCTACCATGGGAAATAACTTTGCCGTATCTAATCTGGTCAGACCTTCTAACATTCAGAAATGTTTCTGAGATCCACCCTCATTCTCCTGAACTCCAGGGAATACAGCCAAGAGCTGCCAGACATTCCTCATATGGTAACCCTTTCATTCTTGGAATCATTCTTGTGAATATTCTCTGAATCCTCTCCAATGTCAGTATATCCTTTCTAAAATAAGGAGCCTAAAACTGCAGATAATACTCCAAGGGTGACCTTCTAGAGCCTCAACATTACAGTCCCACTCTTATATTCTACACCTCTAAAAATGAATGCCAAGATTGGGATAAGGGAGGGAAGTTTAGGGGAGACATCAGGGGTAAGTTTTTTGTTAAAAAAAAGAGGGGTGCGAGTGCCTGGAATGACTTGCCAGGGATGGTGGTGGAGGCTAAAACATTAGGGGTATTTAAGAGCCTCTTGGACAGGCACACGGATGAAAGAAAAATTGAGGGTTTTAGGGGTTAGTGTGGGTTTAGTCCTTTTTTTTAAATAAAGGATTATATGGGTCAGCACAACATGGAGGGCTGAAGGGCCTGTACTGTGCCATAGTGTTCTATGGTTCTACTGTATTCACCTTCTTCACAGCCGACTCAACCTGGAGATTAATCTTTAGGGTATCTTGCACAAGGACTCCCAAGCCCCTTTGCATCTCTGCATTTTGAATTCTCTCCCCCTTGAAATAATAGTCTGCCCATTTATTTCTTCCAACAAAGTGCATGACCATACACTTTCCAACATTGTATTTCATCTGCCACTTCGTTGCCCATTCCCCTAAACTATGTAAGTCTGTTTCCTCAACACTACCTGTTCCTCCACCTATCTTTTTAATCAGAAAATTTAGCCACAAATACATTAATACCATAGTCCAAATCATTGACATACATTGTAAAAAGCAGCGGTCCCAACACCGACCCCTATGGAACTCCACTGGTAACCAGTAGCCAGCCAGAACTGGATCCCTTTATTCCCACTGTTTTCTGCTGATCAGCCAATGCTCCACCCATGGAATTACTTCCCTGTAATTCCATGGACTCTTACCTTGCTAAACAGCCTCATGTGCAGCACCTTGTCAAAGGCCTTCTGAAAATCCATGTCTACTGCATCTCCTTTGTCTACCCTGCTTGTAATTTCCTCAAAGAATTGCAGTAGGTTAGTCAGGCAGGATTTTCCTTTCAGGAAACCATACCGGCTTTGGCCCAACTTATCATGTGCCTCCAGGTACTCTGTAATCACATCCCTAACAATCGATTCCAACAACTTCCCAATCACTGATGTCAGGCTGCTGCCTCCCACCCATCTTAAATAGCGAAGTAACATTTGCAATTTTCTAGTCATCCAGTACAATGCCAGAACCCATCAGTTCTTGAAAGATCATCGTTAATGCCTCTGCAATCTCTCCAGTTACTTCCTTCAGAACATGAAGATGCATTCCAGGAGGTTTATTCAGGTCCAGAAGATTTATCCACCCTCAGACCATTAAGCTTCCTGTGCACCTTTCTCAGTCCTAATTTTCACTGCACAAACTTCACTGCCCTGATACTCCTGAACACCCAGTATACTGCAGACGCCTTTCACTGTGAAGACTGATGTAAAATACGCAGTTTCTCTGCCATCTTTGCATCTCATTACAATATCTCCAGCGTCATTTTCTATTGTTCTTATATCTACACTCGACTTCTCTTTTACCCTTTATATACTGAAAAAAGCTTTTAGTACCTTCTTCAATATTTGTTGCCAGCTTCCTTTCATAATTAATCTCTTAATTCCTAATGACCTTCTTAGTTTCCTTCTGCAAATAAGTCTGGATGAAATGGAATGGTTTGATCTCCACAAACAAATGTGCAAAGTCCAACATCCAGTTTACAAAATACCTTTGTAACTCAAATATTTCTTCCACTCAAGAGCAGAAGGCCTTTCATCCATATTTGTCTTTGCCATATTTCAGAGCATTAAACTAGGTAAGTCTCAGTATAGTTATGAAAACAGGTTTTAAAGTAGTAGTCACCAACCTTTTTAAGCCCAAGATCCCCAACCTCAGCCTTAGTGAAAGGCAAGATCGACCTACTAAATCGATTAGTCACACGCACACACCGGGCAGAAAAAGACCGGAAGTAAAACCCCGCAACCTGGAAGTAGAAATAATGTATATACACCAGGGGTCACCACCCTTTTTTGCACCGCGGACCGGTTTAATATTGACAATATTCTTGTGGACCGGCTGATGGGGGGTTAAACAAGACCGAAATACAGCGATATTCAAAGCAGGTTCCTTCTGTCCAGTCTATTCTGCAATTTAGTTTATGTGGCTCTCAGCACTTAGCTTCTGTCCCTCTTGCTCACGTTTTTACCGCTGAAAAAACTCAGTGGGTTTGCCTTTAAGTGCAGGGTACTTGGACTCAGGGTACCAAAGCAGTTTTGAGCGCTTCATTGCCTTATTAGACAGTCTCCTGCTGCCAGACACCTTGGCCAGGTGCGGCTGGTCGTGGGTGGGGTGACAGGACAAGGTAAGGGCCGGAGGTCCCCATACTGGAGACGCAGCGGTCGCAGTGTGGAGAGAGCGACCGACCAAGCGAGGAGTGTGACAGGGCTCACGCCCGCCCCCCTTGTAGGATCTATCAGTCGACAAAAGTTTAGCTCGAGGGATGACTTTCAGTAGTTGTTCTGTTACTTACGAAACCCTGAGCCCAAATTGGGTCGTCTGCGAATACTTCAGCACCGGGTTCCCCACGAACATTCAGTGTGCTAAACAGGTTTAGAGGTGGCGCCCATCTGTCCACGCTCCAGGCCAGTAGCAACAGCATTTCCCACTGGCCGCACGAGGTGGCTGGTTACCCGAGGCCAACCAGTGATCCCTGGTGCGAGGGTTTCACCGCGCTTAGGCGACTGATGACCTCGCATGCATTCAAGTTCAACAGTGGGCGTGACAGGGAATGAGGAAAGGTACAGCTGACTCGTATCGTTTCATATCGCCAAATCATCGTTTCCTCACATGGTTGGGGACCACTGAAGTACACTGTGTAGTGTGCAGTGGGGGAGCTACACACATGCGCACTGGGCAGAAAGAACGGAACTGAAACCCCGCAACCCGGAAACAATCCCTCAACAGTACTCGTGTATTTACTTTTCATTTTTTTCAGGATCTACTGGGAAAGTTTCACAGATCAACCAGTCGATCACGATCGATGGGTTGGCGACCACTATTTTAAAGAATCATGTAACTCGAACTTCAAGCTGTCCAGAACTAATTTCAGACATACAGTGGCATGCAAAAGTTCTGTTACTTTGCAATTTCTGTTACTGTGACTAGTTAAGTGAGTAGAAGATGAACTGATCTCCAAAAGTCATAAAGTTAAAGATGAAACATTCTTTTCAACATTTTAAGCAAGATTAGTGTATTATTTTTGTTTTGTACAATTTTAGAGTGAAAAAAAAGGAAAGGAGCACCATGCATAAGTTTGGGCACCCCAAAAGATTTGTGCTCTCATAACTTTTACCAAGGTCTCAGATCTTAAATAGCTTGTTAGGGCTATCACAATCATCATTAGGAAAGGCCAGGTGATGCAAATTTCAAAGCTTTATAAATACCCTGACTCCTCAAACCTTGTCCCAACAATCAGCAGCCATGGGCTCCTCTAAACAGCTGCCTAGCACTCTGAAAATTAAAATAAATGATGCCCACAAAGCAGAAGGCGGCTATAAGATAGCATAGCATTTTCAGGTAGCCATTTCCTCAGTTCATAGTGTAATTAAGAAATGGCAGTTAACAGGAACGGTTGAGGTCAGGAAAACCAAGAAAACTTTCCGAGAGAACTGCTTGTAGGATTGCCAAAAAGGCAAATCAAAACCCCCGTTTGACTGCAAAAGACCTTCAGGAAGATTTAGCAGACTCTGGAGTGGTGGTGCACTCTTCTACTGTGTGACACCTGCAGAGATTTGACCTTCATGGAAGCGTCATCAGAAGAAAACCTTTCCTGCGTCCTCACCACAAAGTTCAGCATCAGAAGTCTGCACAGGAACATCTGATCAAGCCTGATGCATTTCGGAAACAAGTCCAGTGGACTAATGAAGTTAAAATGGAACGTTTTGGCCACAATGAGCAAAGGTATGCTTGGAGTAAAAAGGGTGCAGAATTTCATGAAAAGAACGCCTCTGCAACTGTTAAGCACGGGGGTGGATCAATCATTCTTTGGGCTTGTGTTGCAGCCAATGGCATAGAGAACATTTCACTGGTAGAGGGAAGAATGAATTCAATTAAATACCAGCAAATTCTGGAAGCAAACATCACACTGCCTGTAAAAAAGCTGAAGATGTAAAGAGGATGGCTTCTACAACAGGACAATGATCCTAAATGCACCTCAAAATCCCCAATGGGACTACCTCAAGAGGTGCAAGCTGAAGGTTTTGCCATGGCCCTCAGTCCCCCGACCTAAACATCATCGAAAATCTGTGGATAGACCTCAAAAGAGCAGTGGATGCAAGATGCCCAAGAATCTCACAGAACTAGAAGTCTTTTGCAAGGAAGAATTAGCGAAAATCCCCCAAACAAGAATTGAAAGTCTCTTAGCTGGCTACAGAAAGCGTTTACAATCTGTGATACTTGCCAAAGAGGGTGTTACTAAGTACTGACTATGCAAGGTGCCCAAACTTTTGCTTTGGGTCCTTTTCCTTTTTTGTTATTTTGAAACTGTAAAAGACAGAAATTTAAAAAGTAATCTTGCTTAAAATAGTAAAGAAAGATGTCATGTTTAACATTATGCCTTTTGGAAATCAGGTCATCTTTTACTTGCTTAGCTATTCACAGTAACAGAAATTGACCAGAAGTGCCACTTTTGCATGCCACTGTAACTCCTCAGACTTAGTTGCTTTTTTTTTTAAAGTTCATAGGGTTGGTTTTGGGAAGACGGAGAGTTAGGGGTCAGATTAGGGTTTAGGGACAGGGACATGAGAGACAGAGGTTTTGCACTCAAACGGCCAGTAACATGGACGAGTGACAAAGGATTAGCTCGGCACAGACTAAGCGAGCCATTTCTGTGCTGTGGTGCTCCACGACTCTGACAGCAGTGGATGTTGGGCTGTCCCAGGTTGGCGGGTCCTGGGATCAGATGTCCGTGTGAGTAGGAGGCACAAGGGCCAGTCAGTAAGCCCAGAATTCTAGGTCCCGTCACTGGCTAGTCCTGGGGATCAAAAACGAAAGTTGAACGTTAGCCCAAAAAGTTGAAGCCCCATGGCCTGGGATTTGCCCTGGAGTTGGGAAGACTTAATATGTGTGGCTTGCTTTTGCTGATGTTTTGTTGCTTGTTTTCTGGGTTGCTCTCTGCGCAATGTAAGTATGCCTCGTTGATACAAGAATGTGTGACAACACTTGCGGACTACCCCCCCGCACATCCTCGGGAGTATTGGTTGTTAACACAACCACATTTCACTGTCCGTTTCCACGTATGTGTGGAAAAATAAATCAGAATATGAATCTAAATTGTGTTACCCGAGTCTGTGTGATTATCAGTACATGGGGATTACATTTTATTGTTTTACCCTCCACTGTAGAACTGTAAGTTGTTGATCTGATCAACTGAATGGCTGTGTTCTCTAGGTCTACATGCCATGCAAGGAATCCAAATGGTCAAAGGAGGTGAGGAACTGAGACTGGTGGCAGTGCATTTCAACAACTTGGATCGTAATACTATGGTCATGTCAGTGGTAAGATCCCACCCTCACGGAGAGTGTGGTGATTGTGTGGAACGACCTGCCCAGGTGGTGGTACAGGCAGATACATTAGGGACATTTAGCACATGGATAATAGAAAACTGGAGGGCTATGGACAAAGGAAGGGTTAGATTGATCTTAGATAGGTTACAAGATCGGCACATCACTGTGGGCTGAAGGACCTGTACCGTGCATCTTCTTCCTACACTGCAAGTTTACTTCATCAGTTCAGATTATGCACTCTGTTACAGGAGCTTAGATTATTGATATAGGCTTCTGGTAAGGTTAGAGAAAAAAAACAAACAGAAGCTTGTAATTGATTCTTCAATGACCCACTCTGAGAACATTGAACAAATCCTGGGTAGGTTGAACTTCACTCCAGCTCATGTTTAAGTCCTTCCACACTCCAGGATCACCCAGGATACAGTATTTATGAAGTGTGAGGATACAGTGGCAAATTTTCTCAGTCAGCTGATAATGAGATGATTTGAAAGCCAAATGCAACAATGCCAGTGTTTCCTTATCTCTCCTCCAAATGCCTAGGAATCCTTTAGGTCCATTTGCAAGAGTTGGCCGAGTCTCAATTTTTCACATCTGTATGAGGCCACCTCAAACATTACAGAATGAGCCAGTACAGCAATGGAGTGACAGATTGGCCATTCAATGGCATCTGACACAGGAAGGGGAGTATGAGAGTAAATGGACTGCACATCTCTCAAAACCCACACAGGAACAGAGCTGAATGCCTCAGCTCAGCTGTCTTGCAGCCACAGGAAATGGGGATGCCACATCCTTGAGATACAAGAGTTCCTGTCTGACCAAACAGCCCAGGCCACACCCTCAGTCTTTCCATCAGTTCCTCTACCTACACCAGCAAATACAAACATTAAGCATTTCCATCAGATCTCCTCAGCTAGAGAGCAGGATGATCCAAAAATGTAACCATGCAGCATGATACCAAGGTCCAATCTGAGGTACTAGAAGGTCAAAGAACTCACAACCATGTCCAGCCAAAAGTGCAGGAAGGTCCATCTCAGCCTCTTCAACATTCCCAATGCCACAGAAACCAAGCTCAATGTGATACGAAGATTTGCCTCACAGCATTGAATACGAAGGTCCTGGGACCAGACAACACCCAGGCTGCAGTATTGAAGACCCGCCCACACCTCCAGCCAAGCTGCTTCAGTTATAACATTGGCACATACCCAGTGTGGAAGATTGCCCAGGTATGTCCCATTCACAGAAAGAAGCAGAAATTTAATCTGGCTAATTACTACACAAGCACTGTGCACTCAACGAAGGAGGCTGTCATCAATAATGCTATCAAATGCTTCTAAATTTCACCTCCAGCAACTCAAGTCAATCAGCATGGCTCTCCAGCAAGGGCAATCTGTCCTTCCAGAGCATCAAAGCCCAAAACAGAGACCAGCGATGGGTTTGACACACAATGAGAAGCATTGATGGGAATGTGGGGAGATAGTCCAGCTCCTGGCCTTCATTTATGGCTTAGTTACTAAGCCCAGCAGAACTGTTTCTACTAACAGTAGGGGCAAAGGTAGGTTAATGGTGCCTTAAAACCAGTTGCTATGGCAGACGGAGCTCATCAGTCATGGTTGGTGGCTCATCTAGAAGGAAAACTGACTTCAAATCTCCACTGCCTTGTGGCTATACCCACTCATGGGGAAGGCTTTGGGAGTAACCCCAAGGAAAACTCTGGAGCTGAAGTCCCCATGGTCATCCTATGCTGAATTCAACACTGACTGGCAACTTCTACAAGGCTGCGCTGATACTAATAGCGGAATACAAACCCGTGGTTGGCTCCATTACTCTGCACTAGTTAAAGCAACAAGCAAGATTTGTTTTTAAAATCAGTGACTGGAGTGGAAAATGAGCAAGTGTCCAATGCCCTCTGCCTGCATTTGCCCAGTCTCTCTCTCACTGCTACTGGGGAAGGTGCAGGAGTCTTGTGTCCCAAGTTGCAACTGCCTCGGTGGCTCAAGGCTGTGGAGTCACTTTCGACTGTTCAACATCCTCAGCGCTGAACGTGTTTTACTATTTGCAGAATTCAATCGTGGTGTTGCAGCATGCAACTGGATCTACGGCTGTGATATGCACCCATCGACGCAGTGCTGAACTGACTGACCTGGTGCTGGTGGCTGTGGCCATGGCTATGGGCTCCTGTACTGGCTTTACTCGCCTCAGTGGCTTGTGATTATGGACACATATGTGGACTCTATGGTTTGATGTTTAACGTTTTATTTCTTTGCTTTTTGCTGTTTTAGTGAATTGTTCTTTTCTCCTTGCTGGTCTAATGCTCTTCTGTGGGGTTTTCTTTAAATGGGTGCTATTGTGTTTCTGTTTTGTAGCTGCTTGCAATACGATGAATCTCAAGCTGTACGCTGTATACATATAGTAAATATACTGTGAATGGCTCTCCATTCCAGGGCATCCAAGATATGCTTTTTTTCAGCAAATGGGATAGTCCGTTTCCCTCCCCCCAACCCCCCACCACTATCAATGCAGTCTTGCAACATTTCCCAAACTCTGCCTTCACCCAATTCCGTCCTCTTGACACAACGGGATAGGAGTCCCCGGTCCTCACCTACCATCCATCCCATTGGCTTCTGCATCCAACACACTCTCTGCGACTTCCGTCATCTCCTGTGGGATCCCACCACTGGACTCATCTTGCTCTCCTGTCCACACTTTCTGCAGGGTCTGTAACTCCCTTGTCCACTTGTTCTTCCCCACTGACCTCCTTTCTGGCACTTACCCCTGCACCTGTGACAAGTGCTACACCTGCTCTTACACCTACTGCCCATCTCCACTATGCCAAGAGACTCTGACAGCTCCAATACCATAAAACCACAAGACATAGGAGCCTATCGAGTCTGCTCCATCAGTTCATCATGTCTGATCCATTCTCCTGTCTCTCCTGTCTTCTCACCATATCCTAACCTTCTGCAGCCTCTCTGCTTCAACACTACTTGCCCCACCACCCTTCTTAATATCATCTGCAAACTTAACTACAAAGCCATCAGCATAAAAAAAAAGTGGTCACAATACAGATCCAGTCACCCCTTTATTCCCACTCTTTGCCTCCTACCCATCAGGAATTGCTTTATCCATGCTAGAAATCTTTCCTGCAGCTTCACATGCAGCACCTTGTCAAAAGCCTTTTGAAAATCCAAGTACGCAGCATGGGCCATCAATTCTCCTGCTTGCTAATTCTTCAAATTTCCAGCAGATTTGTCAGGCAAGGTTTTCCCTGAGCAAACCATGCTGCATACTTTATCATGCATCTCCAAGTACACTGAAACCTCATCCATAATAATGGACCCCAACATCTTCCCAACCACTGAGGTCAGGCCTACAACTCCCTTACTTTTGCCTCCATCTCTTCCTGAAGAGTAGTGTGACCGTTGCAATTTTCCAGTCCTCTGGAAACATGCCAGAATCCATTGATCTTTGAAAGATCATTACTAATGCCTCCACGATCACTTCAGCTACCTCTTTTAGAACCCTGGGGTGTAGTCCATCAGGGCCAAGTGACTAAGCTACCCTCAAGGTTTTCAGTTTTCCAAACACAATCTCCCTAGTAACAGCAACTGTATTCACTTCTGCCCCTTGACACTCTTGAACATCTGGCACACTACTAGTATCTTCACCATGGAAGATTGATGAAAAATATTCATTCAGTTCAACCATCATTACCTTGCACACCATTAGTATCTCTCCAGCGTCAATTTGCAGCTATCCAATATCTACTCTCACCTCTTGCCTCTTGCTCATTATATATCTGAAATAATTTTGGTATCATTATTATTAGCTAGCTCTCCTTCACATTTCATCCCCCCCCCCCTCACACGCCATGGCTTCTTTTTTTTTAAGTTGCCCTCTTTTGTTTTTTTAAAAGCTTCCCAATGTTCCAACTTCCTACTAATTTTTGCTCTATTATATGCCCTCTTTTGCTTCTATGTTGGCTTTGACTTCCTTTGTCAACCACAGTTGCATCATTCTGCCTTTAGAATACTTACTCTTCTTTGAGATACATCTATCCTGTGCCTTTCGAATTACTCCTAAAAACTCCAACCATTGCTGCTCTGCCATCATCCCTGCTATGGTGTCCCCTTCCAATCAACTTTGGCCAGCTCCTCTCATGCCTCTGATTCCTTTTAATCCACTGTAATACTGATACATCTTGACTTGAGCTTCTCCCACTCATATTGTAAGGTGAATTCCATCATATTATGATCACTGTTTCCTAATAGTCCCATTAATCTTAAGCTCCCTAAACATATCCAGTTCATTACACAACACCCATTTCAGAATTGATGATCCCCTAGTGGGCTCACTACAAGCTGCTCCAAAAAGCCATCTTAGGGGCTTGGGATCCACTTGATTTTCCCCAGTCTAATGGGAAAACCCCATTATTAATATAACATTATCTTCTTGACCATCTTCTGCTGTAAATTTGTAGACCACATCCTGCCTACTGTTTGGAGCCCTGTAAATAACTCCCATCAGGGTCTCAGCAGGTCAGGCAGCATCCGTGGAAATGAGCAATCAATGGTTTGGGCCGAGACTCTTTGTCAGGACTGAAGGAGGAGGGGACATGGGCCCTATAAAGAAGGTGGGGGGGGGTGGGGGGGAGGGTGGAAGGTGCCAGGTGAAAAACCAATCAGAGGAAAGATCAAGGGGTGGGGGAAGGGGAAGCAGGGAGGAGATAGACAGGAGAGGTGAAAGAGGGAAGTATGGGTAGTACTATGGGTAGTAGAAGGCGGCAGAATCATGAGCGAGGTGATAGGCAGCTAGAAGAGGAGGCAGAGTGAAAGTGGGACGGGGGAAGGGAGAGGGAGGGAATTACCGGAAATTGGAGAATTCGATTTTCATACCAAAAGGCTGCAGACTACTTAGACGGTATACGAGGTGTTGCTCTTCCAACATGAGTTTGGCCTCATCATGGCAGTACAGGAGGCCTTGTATGAACATATTCGAATGGGAATGTGAAGCAGAGTTGAAGTGGGTGGCAACTGGGAGAACTGGTGGCGGACGGAGCGGAGGTGCTCGATGAAGTGGTCCCCCAATCTGCGTCGGGTCTCGCCGATGTAGAGGAAGCCGCATCACCTTCCACCCTCCCCCCACCTTCTTTATAGGGCCCATGTCCCCTCCTCCTTCAGTCCTGACAAAGAGTCTCGGCCCAAACCGTTGACTGCTCCTTTCAACGAATGCTGCCCGACCTGCTGAGTTCCTCCAGCTTGTTTGTACGTGTTGATTTGACCGCAGCATCTGCAGTGTACTTTGTGTTTCCAATCAGGGTCTACTTGCCCTCTGCCCACAAGAATCTTTTGATCCCATTTCACCACTTTCCAAAGGAATTTGATTTCATTTTTACTAGCAGAGCCACTCTTCCTCCTCTGCCTACCTTCTTGTCCTTTTGACAAAATGTGTATTCTTGGATGGTAAGCTCCCAACTACAATCACCTTTGAGCCACGACTCCGTGAAACCCACAATGTTATACTTACCAATCTCTATCTGCACAAGATCATCTACCTTATTTCATATACAACACATTCAGTCCTGTATCTGTGACCCTTTTCAATGTTATATCCCTTTTACACTGCAACCCATCCCACTGACTGTCCTTCTTGACTGGCTCACTATGCACTACCTCTGCTTGTAAACCAATACCCTGTTTCCAGTCCCCCTGAAATACATCAGATTTCTGTTTGATTTTTATCCCACACGTGAAGCGTGACTCCAGGGAGCAGATGATCCAAGAAGAGGAAATTTAGTTTTGCAATGATTCTTTGCAGAAGAATTACTCTTTCTCTGCTCTATAGCTATGTTAATTAGAAGAAAGCAAGTGGATTCAAGTTGCTCAGTGCAAGGACAATTTGCTGCGTTGTGGAGGAGGATGGAGGTGTAATGGGACTGAACATTATGATGAAAACTAGATCAGGGAATTTGAAATTGTCAGACTGGTAGAGGGCACCAGAGATGCAAGAGGGAAGGGACTAGAACATGGAAGATGGGATTGAGTGAAGTTAGGAAATAAGATTGAAGAGCCTGAGACAGTCTTGTTTGTGGATCTTGGGTAGGAGCGAGAAGCTGTCAGTGCAGGGTTGATATTTTGGACTGAGTGGTCTCTTTGATTGACTGAATTCTTTCAAGATGTTTGTTCTCATTTCACTGGGAGTATGATTCAAGGATCAATTTCAAAGGATAGAAAAGACACCGAAGTATAAAAGCTTGAAGCTGGGAGCAGCAAAGTTCAATTAACTTGCTCCCACTGACACAGTTACATTCTATTTAACTGTTGCAAGCAGGGATTCAGCAATATTAATTGCCTTTAAGCACCAAAGGTTTCATTCTTATGACTTAGAAGATTTGTGTCGCATAGGTGGTCTGCTGAGGTACCAAACTACAAGTCTGAATTCTGTTTCTCATAGTACAACCTACTATTAAAGTATCTGGATGCAGATAATCAAGCCACTCCAATTCAACCACTGCAGTGGAGGGAAAAGGTCAGTGATGATGCAGCTGGAGACTACTGGGTTAAGTCACACTTCCAGTGGGACTCTTTAGATGCTACATGCAGATGGCAAATTAAAGTCATAGAATGGAGCGAATCAAACTAAACCCATGAAATCAATAATCTCCTATTAGTGTCTTTGGACATTATGCTCATTATCACTGCTAAATTCATATTATGTCAAATCCTGTTTTAATTAAAACCCTATAAAAAGAATTTCTGAGTGCTGTTGAATCTCTTCAATTTCACGATCCACTTGGGGTTGTAGAATGCACTCCAACAACAGCCTCTCTGGGAATTCACTTTACAAGTCTGTGCAAGCAAAGTGAATTTCTTCCCGAGTACATTTTTCCAAACAGTAGTTATATTATTTTTAAACTCTTCCTCCTTTAACTTCCAAATAAGCATGGCTAGTATGGGTAGAAACATATTAATGAGGTGGTCAGCAGGAAACCACAAAATATATTCTTTCCATCCCAAAAAAGGAATTCCTTTCAGTGGTAGGAGGGAGATGGTAGAAAGGTAAAAGCTGATGATCACATCAATACATTTGCTACCTGATAACTCGATCTAGTTATTACACAGGATTCTACTAAATCAGAGGCAGTGCCTTCAAAACAGTGTCAGTGTAATATAGGCACTGTTGTTTTTTTTAAAGTCCAGATAACAAATCACAAACTGATTGGGGGTCATGTCTCCCCCCCCCCCCCCCCAAAACTTTGTGTTTTAACAAAGTAGTTTTTAGACAAGATCAAAAGTAGACCATGTGCTCCTTGGGAGTAGACCATATGCTCCTTAAAGCTTGTTCTGTCACTCAAGATCAAGGCCGGTTTGATCTTGGCATCAGATTTATTTTCCTGTTCATTCCCCAAAACCCTCAAATACCCTCGTGACCTTAAATATATTCAGTGACTCATCTTCCACAGTTCTCTGGGAAAGGGAAATCTGAAGATCTACGATTCAAGGAAATTCCTCTCATTCATCTTAAATGGGCCATGCTGTAACACTTTTCCCTCACAAGATAAACATCCTTTCAGCATCTACATTTCCACATTATCCTTCAGTGGGATCACTTCTCATTCTTTAAGTCCAGAACACTAGGCACAACTTAACCATTTCATCGCAAGAGAATTCTAGGGTTCATCCAGCATTCATTGCTAGTTTGAGATTTGGTATGTCAAAGACACTTGCAAATTTCTACAAATACATGGTGGAGAGCATTCTAACTGGTTGTATCACAGCCTGCTATGGGGCCTCCTTACGGCCATAAGACATGGGAGCAAAACAAAGCCATTCAGCCCATTGAGTTTGCTCTGCCTTTCCATCATGGCTGATTTACTATTCCTTTCAACCTCATCCCCTTTCTTCCCATAACCTCTGACATTTACTAATGAAGAGCCTATCAACCTTCACTTTAAATATACCCAGTTACTTGGCCTCCAGAACCATCTGTGGCAACGAATTCTAGATTCACCACCCTCTTGATATATATATATATATATAAATAAAAAACCCTCCTAATCTCTGTTCTAAAGGGACATCCTTCTAAGAATGTGCCCTCTGATCCTAATCTTCCCCCACTATAGGAAGCAGTCTCTCCACATTCACTGTCTAGGGTCTTCAATATTCCATTAGGTTTCAATGAAACCCCATCCTCTCTTCTAAACTCCAGCAAGTACAGACCCAGAGCAATCAAATGCTCCTCATATATACCTCTTCATTCCTGGAATCATCCTCATGAACCTGCTCCTAACCCTTTCCAATGCCAGCGCAGCCCTTCTTAAATAGAAGGATCCACAATTACTACAGACACATCCTGCAAGTTAACCTTTAAAGAATCCTGCACGTGGTCTCCCAAGATGATTTCCCCATTTAGAAAATAGTCTACACCTTCATTCCTTCTATCTCCAAAGTACACAATGGCTAGAGGCTGCAGACGATAAGCTCTGCCAGCTCCGTCATGGGGACATCCCTCCCAATCAAGGCATCTTTAAGAGACTATGCAATGGGAAGGTGGCATCTATTTTTAAGAACCCTCACCATTGCAGACATGCACTTTTCCTGTTAATACCATCAGGAAGGAGGTAGAGAGCCTGATTACCCATACTCACCAATTTAGGAACAGCTTCATGCCCACTGCCATCACCCACGAACACTACACTATTTGGAACTTAAGAGATTACATCTTTGCACTGTACTGTTGCTGCAACGCAAGTTCACATCTTATGTCAGTGATAATAATTCAGATTTTACCATTAGCGATACAGCATGGAGTAGGTCCTGCCACCCCTTTGAGCCCCACAATCCTGAATAATCTAATCGCAGGACAATTTGCAATGACCAAGTAAACTACCCGGTAGGTCTTTAGACAGTGGGAGAAAACCAGAACACACATCCCAAAGGAAGTACAGAGGTTCCTTACAGAATGGCACCAGAAGTGAACTCCGAACTCTAGAGCACCCTGAGCTGTAGTAGTGCCACACTTATCACCATGCCACCATGGCACATTCTAAGATTCAATGGCCTTCTCTGACCAACTTCCCAATACCCACTGACCCTCCAACACAGACGATCATAGTCGTTACTGAAGTTGAATTCAAAGGTTTTCTGGTCCAAATTGCACATGCACTTTTGCTGAAAGCTCAGGTAACAGTAAAGACACAATGCAATTCAAAAAATCCGTTACTTAGGAGTGGTTTGCATAAGGCTTGGGAGGTTACAATAACCAGTGGGAGCTTAGATCATTAAGAGCAATAATGAATACATTTTAAACTTACCGATATTAACTGAATCCTCCCAATCCTCTAAAATTTCTGTCACTATGAGGATATACACGTAGGTTCTGTGCTTTCTGTCTCTATTCTATTGGGGGAAAAATAGTATTAAGAAAGCAACAGTGCAGAATATATAAATCATTAAATAGCCAAGCCCTGGCAAATGTTCTGTGCATTTGATCTCCAATCACTGAATATGCACTCTATGATCATATCACACCATTTTCAAACAATGGGCAGAAGAGCTGATCTCAATAGCAGTAAGGATGAGGAAGGAGGTAGGAGGCAGATGGAGCAATAATCATCCATGCAATTTCCCACATATGCCATTTTAACCTTGACATGCCTCACTGCGAGATCTGCCCCACGATTCACATCACAATCATGGCAAGTCAACAGCCAAATAATTTGTACAGTTGCCCAAACCTATGAGGTAAAGTGCAGAAATGAATACCATGAGAAGAATATGAGAGGAAACATTTTAAGAATACTGGAGGAGAGTATGGGGGGTTGGGGGAGGGGGGAGAGAAGAAGAAAAGGGTTAAAGAGGGAGGTAGAATGTCATAAGTATTTCTGTTTTATGAACAGCATGGTGAGTATGTGGAATGTCCTGCCAGGGCTGGTAGTAGAGTAGATACATTTGGAAGATTTAAGAAAGTCTTAGATAGGAACATGGATGACAGAAAGAGGGCTATGGAGGGAAGGGTTAAATTGATCTTGCAGAAGGTTAACAAGTTGGCATAATATCGAGGGCCTATTACTGTGCTGTTGTATTATGCTGGCTGTTTTTTTTTGTACAAAATGGATACTACTAAATGCTGGATTCCACAGGGTTGTTATAAAATTCTATTACGAACATGTACATCTCCTAAAGCTTTAAATCTTAAACAAGGATGTGGGGGGGGGGGGGGGGGGGTAGCAATGAAGTAGCAGCGGGAAGAAATGGAGAGTAACAGCAAGGGTTACCGGACATGGCAAAATAACGGACACCCTGACATCTAAAAATACAAGGCATCAGCAAACTTTTGTACTGATTCTAGGAGCTGAAAAGGTGCCAGAGTTATAGCAGAAAATTGAAAAAGATGCTTTGCAGGACAGGGAAGTACATTTAACTCAAAATGTCAAAGCAAAGGAATTAATTATTTCACATTAGATTGAGTAACAAAAATCAATGTACTGAAAGACAGAATGTCAAATGCCAGTAAGGCTACAAATACGGTGATCAAAGAAAATAAAATACAGATGACTGAACAAAAGCAATGGCTTTGTATTCAGCACACAATGCAAATACACTGCGGTTTCTGGTTGCTCATGATGTGCATTCAGAATGACGATGATGGGAATGACTGAAAGCCTCTCCAACTAAGTGCAGGAGAGATTTGATAATACTGTGTAAAATTTAATATTAATTTGTCAGGAAAGATTACTAAAAGCAAGGTCACATGACATATGTATAACTCATGAAAATAGTCAGAATTTGGGAATGCTTTACCACAGCAATGATGAATGTGTGGTTTAAAGGTTTCAGCAAATGATAAATTCAGCCACTGAAGTGACAAACTCACCTCAAATATCCCCAGTAATCTTCCTAACTTTCCTTTCACTCCAGCCTACACATTTAAACAAAAAAAAGAGATGAATTATGCATAATACCACAAGCTCCCCATAAAAAATATATAAAATAAACTCTGTATAGCATGACAGAGTACATGCCTACAAAAAAAATATACATTTTGCATTACCTGTTCAACCATTTTGGTATGTGCATTTGTTTAGGCGACTGAGTGGGATGCACATTAAACCAGCCTTAGTGTTCGAATTACTATGAGGAAATGGGATGGAGATCAAACTATTTGGAATTCCAGAAGTCTCTGCTGCAAGTGTGCACTTTTTAAACCAAGGTCAGAGTCTTGCTTCTGGATGTCCATAAGACCACAAGACATAGGAGCAGAATTAGGTCATTTGGCCCATCAAGTCTGTTCTGCCATTCAATCATGGTTGATTCCCTCCACCCCCAACCACCACCTGGCCTTCCCCTGTGACCTATGATGCCAATCAACAACCTACCAATCTCTGTCTTAAATATACCCAACCACCTGGCCTTCACAGCTACCCGTGATAACAAATTCACCACCCTCTAGCTAAAGAAATTTCTCCACATCTTTTACTAAATGGACGCTTCTCTATCCCAAAGCTGTGTCCTCTTGTCCTAGACTCCCTCACCATGGGAAACATCTTTTCCACATCTAAATATCTAGGCCTTTCAACATTTGAAAGACGTCAATAAGATCCACCCTCATCCTTCTAAATTCCAGTGAGTACAGGCCCGGAGCTAACAAATGTTCCTCATATGATAACCTTTTCATTTCTGGAATAATTCTTGTGAACTTCCTCTGAAACCTCTTCAATGCCAGCATACCTCATCTTCGATAAGGAGTCCAAAACTGTTCACAATACTCAAGGCGGGGTCTCACCAGTGCCTTATAAAGCCTCAGCATCACATCCCTGCTCTTTATTCTAGACCTCTTGAAATGAATGTCAACATTGCACTTGCTTTCCTCACCACAGACTTGACCTGCAAATTAACTTTTAGAGTGTTCTGCACAAGGACTCCCAAGTCCCTCCGCATCTCCGATTTTTGGATTTTCTCCGTTTAGAAATTAGCCTGCACATTTATTTCTACTACCAGAGTGCATGACCGTGCATTTTTCAACGTTATATTTCATTTGCCACTTTCTTGCCCATTCTCCTAATCTGCCCAAGTCCTGCATCCTACCTGTTTCCTCAACACTACCTGCCCCTCCACCAATCTTTGTATCATCTGCAAACCTGGCCATTAAGTCAACTATTCCATCATTTAAATCATTGGCATACAGCATCGACAATGCAGAATACCATAGCCACTGGCAGCCAACCAGAAAAGTATCCTTTTATTCCCACTTGCTACTTTCTACCAATCAGCCAATGGTCTAACCCATCTTAGTAACTTCTTTGTATTACCTTGGGCTTTTAACTTGGTAAGCAGCCTTGTGTAACATCTTGTCAAAGGCCTTCTGAAAATCCAAATATATCCCCAAAGAACTCCAACTGACTCATCAGGCAAGATTTTCCCTTAAAGAAACCATTCTGACTTTGCACCATCTTGTTCTGTGTCACCAAGTACTCCATACCTCATCCTTAACAATTGACTCCAACAGCTTCCCAACCAGAAGTCAGCCTAACTGGTCTACAATTCCTTTTCCTCTGCCTGCCTCCTTTCTTAAAGAGTAAAGTGATATTTGCAGTTTTCTAGTCCTCCAGAACCTTCTTGAAAGATCATTTCTAATACTGCCACAATCTCTACCACCAGCTCTTTCAGAACCCTAACGTGCAGTTCACCTGGTGCAGGTGACTTACATAAACTCAAGTCTTTCAGCTTTTTGAGCACTTATTGTCAATCAACTAGAACTTCTTGGCACAAAAAGAGAGGAGAGTTCCACACTATAGACTTGATCAGTATTGCTGTGCTCTCTGGAAATTGGTGTAATAATATACCACCAAGTTCCAACCTACTCTTAAATTCACAAAGACTATTTCTGACACTTCTCACTTTAAAAAAAAGAACTGTTTATCTCAGACAACAAACTATTCATTGGCATTTGCTACAAGACCATAATTTATAGGAGCAGAATTAGGCCATTCAGTTCAAACTAAATGATAGAGCTAGAGTTCCCTTTGTCCTTACCTATAAGCCCAACTCCTACCGCTACTTAAGAGAACAACTCTTCTCACCCTGTCTTTCTCCCAGTTTGCAGTCCCAGCACTCAAGATGAGACTGTTCCAGTATACCCAAAACATCTCTCATACTGTATTTCCACATACTATGGCTTCCTTTCTGCTGTGGTTCATGGACCCTGCTTTCAGATCTCATGCTTCTTGTACTTCTGCTCTCACCCTGCCTTCCACCCCAGACAGATTCCCTTGTCCTTACTTTACACCCCTAGAACTGCCACATCCAGCAGATCATCCTGTTATTTCTGCAGTGAGATCCCATCACCAGGCATCCCTTTCTACTTTATGCAAGGATCACCCCCTCCATTACATTCTGGTCTACTCATCCCTCCAAACCCACCCCCTCCCTTACCCCAGGCACCTTCCCCTACTCATGTAGGTGTAAAACTTGTCCTTACACCTCCTCCCTCACCACCATCTAGGGACTTAACCAATCCTTGCAGTGAGGTAAAGGTTCCCATGCATCTCCAACCTTGTCTTCTGTACATGGTGCTCCAATTGTGGTTCCCTCTACATCAGTGATACCAACTACATTACACATCACAGTCTGTAATGGTCATCCTGAGCTCCAGGTTCCAGACCATTTCTATTGCCACACTGACCTGTCCACCCTTGCCCTTCTCTACTAGCAAGATGAAGCCCAATGCAAAATGGGAGGAGCAATACTTAATATTCCACCTGGGTAGCCTGCAACGCATTAGCATGAATATTTAGTTTTTTAATTTTGGGTAATCCCCTACTTTTACCCCCTTCTGAGCCTCCTGTAGTCCTCATTTCTTCTTCCTGTTCTGCTCCTTTACCTCTTCTCCACCCCCCGCCACCCCAGCAGTTCTATCCAACTAGTTTACACACAGGTCATGTCCAGATCCCATTTTGTTCAAACTGTCTTAGTAGTTCCCATCCTCATCACTTGTACTTATTAGATTCTAGCACTGTCAGCTCATTCTAATGACGCAGTCCTGCCAACAGGCAGCAAGACCTTACAGCATTTACAGTATTCTATTGGTTCAAACTAGGTATGTCCACCTTCAATTATCAAGTAACATTGACAAAAACCCCTACCATTAACATTCTGCCAGAATACACTTAACTGGAAAGCCATCAAAGTGCTTTCAGCTATAAAATCAAGCTGAGAGGTTGATATTCTGTGACAAATGACTCATCTCAGCTTCCCAAAGGCTTTCTATCATCGAGAAAAAGCATAAATACAGTCTGAGACAAGTTACTCTCACCCATGTAGTTTCCATTACGCTCAAGAAACTCAACACCATTAGGACAAAGCAACACATCTGATGAATAGGGTTCCATCTCTCCTCCACCAGTATACAGTAGCTGCAAGTGTACCATCTGCAACTCAACAACTTTTTGACAGCAGTCCCAAACCTGAAACACTAATCTAGAAAGACTTGAACATTCCCATGGGCCTGTTGCCCTTGTCATACAGCATCCTCACTTGCAAATGCATTGCCCTTCCTTCATCACTGGGTTTGGCAGAGTGGATGTGCAGACAGTGCTTCCGTGAATAGGATATTCTAGGATCCGAGGGCACAGCTTCAGAATACAGAAATGTCCTTTTTAAAACTGAGGTGAGGAAAAATTCCCTGACCTCCACAGCTGTCTGTGAAATAAGACCAGAAGACATAGGAACTGAATGAGGCCATTCAAGGTTTCTTTTTAAATCATTGCTAATTTGACATTCTTCTCAACCCCATTCTCTTGCCTTCTCCCCATAACCTTTGACGTGCATACTATGCACAAACCTATCAACCTCTGCTTTAAATATATCCAATAACTGGGTTTCTTTAGCCAGAGGGTGGTGAATCTGTGGATTTTGCTGCTACTGGACAATATGGAGACCAAGACAGCCACGATTAAATGGAAGAGCAGGCTCAATGGTTTGAATAACCGAACTTGGTTCATTTTCTTACAGAATTTTGGAATACTACGTTAAAGGATACCTACATCCCAAGAATGTATAGAAAACAAAACTTCAAAGATTAGAATAAAATGATGTCACAAGCTTGAAGGCAGTAGTGCGGTCACAATTGTTCTAAGTAAACCTATATGACTACTACTGATTTACTACAATCATTTCATTGATACTAATATGTGGCACTTTCAAACAGGTTGATAATTGTGGCAAAGGAAAAACCTTTTGGGACTATCAAATTCTTGCCAGCACACTGGAAAGTTCAGTTAGGCTCAGTACCTTGTTGCAACTTAAAAATTATATCCTTCGGGCTCACTGTGAGCATTAAAAGGCATGGTGCTTACGTGGCTCAAATATTATGTAAACTGAAAAGCTGAAAATCAAAATACACAACATTCTCTTCATAAGGCACTCCTGAGTAAACATGTTTGCAATATATACAGAGATTTGTATTTTTGTTGTACTATATTTTAATACAAAACAGGATTGCAGAGAATTTAGTCAGTATTCTTCCCTTTTCCACTACCATTCTCCTCTTCATTCTAATGCAATCCTCTCAGAATTCAGGATTACATTTCCATTGTACAATACAAAACCAGCTTGCTAGTCAATTGAGTGACCCTGGTGATTAGGGCAGAAAACATCCTGACAAGTGCAAAGTGTTGCACACTGGAAGGTCAAAAACAGTTGGACTATTAATACATTAAGCAGTGTTAATACTATTAATACACTAAATGTTGATGAACAGGTGATTGGGGTACAAAACCATAGGTCCCTAAAAATGGCAAGCTGAAAAGGCTTGATGTTTACATTCATCAGCTGTGGCAAAAATGTGAAATCAGAGACACCATTTTACAACTTTGTTAAATGTTGATAAGGCCACAGCTAGAATATTGTGCACGGTTCTGATCAACTGCATGGAGGGTGCAGAGGCTGCATTGCTTACTAGAGTAGAAGCTGAGAGACCAGACACAGATGTACAAAATTAAGGGGGGGGGGGGGGTAGATAGAATATATAGTAAGAATCCTTCTAACATGGTGGGATTGTCTGACCAAAAGAGCTTGGCTTAAAAGATCTGAAGGATTAAAAGGAGATCTGAAAGGAATTTTCTCCACACTCTTGAGTGGTTGGAATCTGGAACATGCTGCCAAGGATGATGGTTTAACATTTTAATTACGAGCATTTGAAAGGCCAAGGTACACAGACCAAATGAGGGGATAATGGGATTCATACAAGTATCATGGTCATGGTCGGCTGAAGGGCCCATTCTGCAGTGTACAGCACTAGGGTATAAAGGATCAGGTTTCTGAAGTGAAAAAGTACATAATGGTGTACTTTTAAACCACACATGTAAAATCACACAATGGTGAAGCAGCCTGAAAAACCTACTCTTGCACCTAATTTCTATGTAACTAGTGTTCCTTGAGTATCAGTGTCAGGAGTCAAAATATATTCACTAGATTAATGAACAATGAAAGCAATTTATCAAAATTTGCTGATCATACATGGCAGCATTGACAGAAACAAATTATAGGGCAATGTTAATAGACAGAACGGTATGAATATTGGAAATCTAAGGGAGAATGGTTATATACACTCAGCAAGTACAGAAATGATCAGCTGCCCTTCAACATCTGAGGTTTGACTTTACAAAGTTTAGCACAGTGTGCATCCCTCAGTTAGCGCATGTGCATTGCACAACCTGCAAAAGATTACTGGAATGAAGAACTAGAATCACATCGACTTCAGTACACAACTAATAATTAAGAAAGATGGACATTCTAGAGGCATGGGTTTAAAAATCACAACATAGTGACCAGGGATTTTATATTTTTAATGCACATTGACAGATTTTTAAATGATCATGCCAACCTTGTGTCATAAAACCCCATGGATTCAGTGGTGAAATTGCTACCCTTAACCCTTCGACTCAAGAAGTGACTCTAGGTATCTTAGATTTCACCACTCCTACAAAATTACCACAGGACTACCTGTGGTATTGACCTTGGTATCAAACAGATTCACTCAAGACAGGTCAACCTTGCAGAATTAAGCTCACGAACATGTAAATACCAGATTCTAAATTGAAAGCTAGAAGTCTGACCAGCAAACAGTCTGATATGATTGCAGGCACGGAATCTCAGCAAACATGCCAGACAGCTGGCAATTCATGGGCATCTCTGACATCAGTCTTCGTTGACCAACTATCACCAGGTTGATATCCAGCCTAGTGATAGAAGTGTAGCTTTCTTACTTACAATTCCAATCTAAAACAATAAGCAGTTTTCAAACCTCGGTATTACAGTTTGGCTGTTGCCGTATTCCGGCATTAAATGTTTTGATAACACTTGTTCAGGGAAAGCATTATATAAATGCAAGCTTGTTGATCTTGTTCTTAAATCTTGCATATCTACTTAAAACAAATGGGGAAGTAGAACCCCAATGCCAAAATCTTCCCATTGAGGTTTATAAGAATAGAACATCCCAACTAAAAATTGAAATTTGAATAGTGACCAAAAAAAAAGTGCTACATTTCGACCAATGCATGTGAAAATTCAAACCTTCATTCTACTTTACAAACTGAACATCTGAAAAGGTACACTTGGATCTGCTCAAAGGACTTGACTGACGGATTTTGAATAAAATATAGTTGTAGCAATCTTAAATCCCTCCCTTCATCACACACTTAGGGATCTTTTCTTCTCCCTCCCTCAATATTGATGGCGCTATACAAATGCACCAAAAACATCCCTTCATTTTATGAAACAGAAGAATTTGAAAACAGATTATTTTTAATCATTAAATACATCCAAAACAGTGAAAAAATTCAGCAGGCAAGTTGTCACCCATAGCTTAAAGCTGTTTATATCCAATTGTAGCACTGTCAACACTAAACACAATCTGTACCACCTGCAGGTGTAAAAATGTAAAGAAAAGAGTGACCTCAATGTAACATACATAGGTAAGATTAATAGATCTATAAATCACAAAATTATACATCTCAATGGAACGTAACTAGATTTGGAAACCCTACTGTAGCATGGCAGTTTATAGCATCTGGTGCAAAATTCCATTTTAAACCATCAGAAACAATTTGGCTCATTTTAAGTATGATTATAATCTTCATTGTTAAAAATTCTAATTTTGGGAGCTATTCTGGACATAGCACAAAAAGGCATGTCGACTAACACACGTTGGAACAGTACGCTTGAGAAATTAACAAATGAGATTACAATTTAATTGCTATAAACAGTCCTGTAAACCTCAATGACACTTGACAGATAGGATTTTAATGAGGCAACATAAATAATTAATAGATTCACTAAACAGAATGAGACCTAGATTCAAGCATACAAGAAGCCAATTCTTAATTTCATCATTCAAGAAACTGAAGGAAAGCTTTTACATTTAATGCAGCTTTGCTGACAGTTAAGCAAAGAATGGTCAATAATAGCACTCAACAAAACTGATGTAAAAAAAAGAGTTGCCTGTGCAGGGCTTGCAAGCCAGTAAACCCAACATTGCATAAATCCACAGCAAGAAAATGAAACAAGTGATTCTATCTATTATCACTACTTCCAATGTGGCTTCTTGTTAAAACACAAGACATACGCTTTTTAAAGTGAGCTATTCATATAAATTTTCAAATACACTTAAACATACCTTTTACACCAGTGCTTCCAAATTAAATCTAATTTAACAGCCTTCAAGGTCAACCAGACACACAAAGATCATAAAACAGCATCAGTTTGGAAAAGGAAAATTGAAAAGGGTACCAACCTCTTCATATACTTCTCTCACAGCTGCATTGCCCGGTTCCTCATCAGGTTCCATGCCTCCCCCTGGCACAATCCATTGGTCTGGATGACGACTACTACTGACTAAAAGCACCTACAGAACAAGTAAGAACGATAATGACTATTATGCTCAACAACAAACTGCAATATTCCTCTTACATTTAAAAGCACATTAAGACAGCAATGCTTTGAACAAATGCACACTTGGCAGTCAGTCTGAGAAAAATCAAGACTTTCCAAGCAACATGGTGTGCTGAGACTGAAAGTTCATAACCAACCCTAAATTTACAAGAATCTCCAAAATTAGATTTTCCAAATTATATTTAGTTTGGAAGCCATGGTATACAAAGTGCTAGTGTATATATGTTATTCAGCAATTTAAGGGTTAGAACCCAAACTCCTTTGGCTCCAAAATAATACTGAAATAAAACAATTTCCAATTGGCACAAAACCTGAAGGGTCACAAAGAATCTAAAGCAGCAAATTTGTTCATGGTACACCACTTGTGAGATGGGGGTGTAGGAGATGAAAGGTGAAAATACATTCAGAGTGCATGGTCTGGAGAAGATGAGCATGTAAAATGTGCACAATTCTGAATGAGGTTCTGCAGTGCGATGACATGATAGAATGTGGCACCAATATCAGTATGCAAGGTTTGGGGACGGGAAAGCTCAGTTTTACAAAATTTTTTGTTTACAGGAATAACTGACTGAGCTGAATACCCGAGAGCACTGCGCTGCAATGTTTAAAAGCTCTGAAGCTCCCATGCAGGAAGGTAGAGTGTGTTCTGCATTTAACGTCACTCCAATATGATTAAAGACACACAGCAAGTTTCTTATGAATATCCAGTATATTTTCAGCCATCTGGCATCTACGGCAAATGAAACATGCCCAATACATGAGAACTCCTCAATGAAAAACATTACAGTACAATTTTAAAGGCCAATTATTCTTTTTAAATACTGCTTTGACAATTCTACATTTTAATGTTAATATTAATGAACAATACAAAAAAATGAACTCTCATTGACATGTCCTGTGACTGTTCTTTCATGAGGTGCCAAATCTTCAAAGGTTGTTGCTACTAATTAGCCTACAATTACACTGTTAGCTGATTAGTGTTTATACACGTACATCCTTTTCCATTTGAGAAATAAATTAAGCAATTGCTTAACTTTCTTCGTATTTGAGTTACATGAGAATTCTAGAGAATTCCAGATAAACAGGAGTACCTTGGAGTTAGAGTTACGAGTCATTTTGCATGGAAACAGGCCCTTTGGCCCACAGAAATTATACTGATCATTGAGTATCCAACAGATAGAGTCAAAATCAGGCTTATTATTACTGACATATGCTGTGAAATTTGTTGTTTTGCAGCAGTACAGTGCAAAAAACAAAGCAAATTAGTGGGTTGGTGTTCATTGGTTGTTCAATAATCTGATGGTGGAAGGGAAGAAGCAGTTCCAAATATGTTGCTGTCTCTTCAGACTCCTGTACCTCCTCTCTGAAGGTAGTAATGAGAAGAGGGGTGGCAGGGGAATAGATGCTACTTTTCTGAGGCATTGTCTTTGGAATATTTCTTTGATGGTGGGAAGACCACTGCCCCCTCCATCCCCGATGGTGACACAAACAACTAGAATGCTCTCCACTGTACATCCGTATACATTTGCAAGACTTTGGTCTTACTAATCCAATAGCATTTTCCATTATTTCCATCTGCTTCTCCAGACTCATCCACATACCTGGCTTAATTGGCCACTGAGAATTGTCTTATGAGATGTGAAAGAAACATAGATGAAACTCATGCAATCACAGGGAGAATGTTGATGTCTGGAGTTTGCACAATGAATCTGGGATCTGAGAGGCAGCAATTTAACCAGCTGCATTACATCCACAAAAATCTTTAATAGACAATTGAGGATCAAGTCAAAACAAATACTGATAAATGATCAGTAGAGAGGCAGGCATCGTGAACTTATGCAATTATAGGATCTTATTGCGAAGGCTGCAATAAATTGAATATCACTGAAAGATGAGCAAGTTCCCTTTCTTGTACTCTGCTCAGTCCTGTGGAATATTTTCCTTTCACCCAGTTCTGTTTCAAGCATTAGTAACACCACATCATTTTCTAGAAACCTTTAAAAGCTAATTATTTTGCATTATAACACACCTTGAACACAAAAGTTGTTTCATGCCACATCTCATTCTTTTGCCAACTGCCATAAAGCTTATATACCTGGCCTATTGACACTACTGCAATTGAAAATATTAACCTGTGTTTACAATACTGAACTACTCAAATCATAAATAATCAAACCTCAACCTTCCTGAAAGATGTATAATCCCCGTTTCTGTAGTTTTACTCTTTTACAATAGTCCCTCAACTAAAACTCTAAAAGAGAAAATCTCTTTTACACCCAACAGATGGCCTTAACATGTCCCAAAAGAGCAGTGTCCAGAATCCACCCCTATGCCAATAGTTAGATTCTTAGTCCATTAAAGATTTACCATATTTGTCACATGTACATTGAAACAGCCACATGCCTTGTTTGTGTCAAATCAAATCAGCAAAGGTTGTGCCCTCAAGTGTCACTTCCTACGCCATCATAACATGCCCACAACTATAATACATCTTTGGAATATACCGTAGGAGGAAACTGAAGCACCTGGAGTCAACCCATGATGTCAAGGGGAGAACAAACACCTTACAGACGGCAGTAGGAATCGAACCCCAATCTTACAGCTAGCACTGTAAAACTACCATGTCACCCCATGAAGAAATTAATGAAGTCAGTACAACATTCCTGCCCTTTAAGAACAGACATCTCAACTTGCTCTGCCTCCTTTGAAAAGATGAGCAGTTTTCTCCCCATTCCTGCATCACCTTTTGCATATCCCCACCCCCTTCCTAGCCATATGGAAGTCACATTTCATCATTTTAAATCTGCTTCTGCCATGTATCTACCCTTTCATTACCATCAAGGCAAGATGCTAGGAGAACCACCATCACACGAAATGGTAGCCTCTGCCACCTCTCAACATCCTGATCACTGACCTTCAGCCTCAATTCCTCAACTCTCAATTCAACTGTCAGTACTCAGCGTCAAGCGATCTGAAGTATGGAAATTCTAAATGGTCTCCACTATAAGAAACACTCTGTCGTCTTACTCAAATTGTTAAGCTCTTATTCTGAGACTTGCCTCTGGTTCACAAGGAAAACATGCTGACTGCTATCAAGCCCCCTCAGAATTTTTCAATAATATCACTTCTCAGCTTTGTAAACTCCAACTTTGCTCAAAAGGTCCTGCACTGTGAAGAAATCTTCTACCCCAGGAAACATTCTCTGCACTGAACAAATCAAGGAACATACACCATGTAATCTCAAAGCCCCTTACATTTATTCTTGTACTCCATCCCTCTTGCAATAATAAATGCTACTTGCTTGCTGTGTTTCTTGTACAAGAACAGCCTGATCTCCTAACACTAATATCCAAGTCTGACAATTTAAAAGTGGTTTTCTGACTGAAGTGGATTACTTCACATCACCCAAATTATTCCTTGCTGCTGCTCATTTCCCTTGTAAATGCGCCTCGCTCACAACACATTTACCTACAATCATTAGATACGCTTACACTCAGCCCTTAATTAAAATAGATTGTAAATAGCCAAAAATCGCAGAAATGATCCCTGCAGCACCTGACTACCTACAGCTTGCCAACTTGCAAATGACCTGGAAAATGAATCAGCACATTTTTACTACATAAATGGAAGTTGCTTATTCACCAAACATCCATCGTCAATAGGCATTGAGAACCAAAGCTTAGCTTGAGCAACTGAAATAGAAAGCAACCTATAGCAAGGCAGTATTAATTGCACCAACTGCGGCAGTGTATGCGTCAGAAGGTGCACTAAAATAGTACTGCTGTTTATAGGATATGGGCAGCTCTTTAATCCACACGTGTGTGAGGCATGTAAAAGTTGTACAGAAACACAAGTTACACATGCACAGCTTGACTCATTGGCAAGTGTTAAGAAACAATATTATTCAAACTTAAACACCACTGGCTGACGTACAAAAATATGTACCCTGCCACCTGTCTTCCAATGGAGCTTTATCTTGCTGAAATTCCTCAAAAGCTTTGGCAACCAGGGAGCAAAAGGCTGCAGTTGCTGGAATTTGGGACAGAAAAATAACTGAAGGAATGAGCAGGTCGGCCAGCATCCATGGAGGGAAGAGTAGCTGACATTTTAAATCAAGACCCTGCATCAGGAAAGAGTGGAGGTGGCCAGTAGGGGATAGGTGGACTGAAGAGGGGTAAAGGATAATTGGATAGTCAGTCAGCAGGGGAACAGAGAAGGGCTAAGGTAGGAGACTGGCAGATTAGGAAAAAGTGTTTTCCTGAAAGCAGTAAGCAAGATTCTAATAATTCAGAAAAGACGAATATTAAAAATTTACATTTCCAAACATTAGAATAACACTCAAAATGGTTCATCTTATAAATACTGATGTAACATGCTGTAAGGTTTCACTGATAATGTAATGGCTTCTCTGTAGCAGCAATGTTTGGGTTATGACTAGAGATAATGGGGTTTGGAATGCTGTTCTTTTTCGTGAGTCTGGAAGAGAGATTTTCGCGGTCTTTTGCCAGGGAGAGATAAGGAGATAAGATACAAATGGAGGGAGTTGGTAGACCGCCAGACGGGGTGGACTTGGAGCGAGGGTCCGAAGGCCAGCGATGATCAGAGGAGGTAGATGATGGACAAGTGGCTTATCAGTGAGCTCCAACATTCCGCAATAGACTGTTTCATAAGATTAGGCCCCTTTTCTACTTATCCATTTTCTTTACTATTTGTATAGTCAAAGTAAGAATTATAAAGCTTAATCATTTAATCGCATATTGTGTACTGTTTGTTATTTCGCGGTACTGATTTGTAACGGGGACACATCTCGCAGCATCCACCCAAACAAGATTTCTTAAGTTTGGCCAGGCCAGAGACTATCACCCCCTATACTTAGCTGCTAGCCAAAGTGAGAGTTACACTAAAAATCCGATCAGATCCAGTTTATTGTCATTTAGAAACCACAAATGCAATGCAGTTAAAAAATGAGACAACGTTCCTCCAGAATGATATCACAAAAGCATATGACAAAACAGTCTACACCAGAAAATCCACATAACGTTTGGCAATCTCCAGTCCAGAGCCCAAAGAGGCTGCTGCATATAAATATCGCGCTACCATCTTAGCGTGTTCCCTGGAACGGGGCTCCAAATCCACCAGACAAAACAAGACCAAAAACTAAAGCTACAAGACCTGCACAAAACCACATAGTTACAACAGTGCAAACAATAGCATAATTGATTTAAAAAAACAGACCATGGGCACAGTAAAAATAGTCCAAAGATGTTAAAAGACTAAGTTCGAAAGAAACCACCACACAGATTCCACAAGTCCTCAGGGTGCTGATCTAACTCGTCATCTCACGCTGGCGGCAGAAGGGAATACCCCCGCTATGGACTTCCATGGCACCACCCGACTCAGCTCACAATGAAAGCTCCGTCGAACCCAGCCTCACAGACTCAGCACACAGTGAAAGCGACCTGACCGCAGCAGACTCTGAGTCCGTCAAACCTCCGAGCCTTCGACCATCCCCTCCAGCACAGCTTCTCCGAGCACCATCCTCTGCCGAGCGTATTAAGACACCCCCGCTAACGGCCATCAGCAACGCAACCCCAAGGACTGGGGGCCTGTTCTTCTCAGCAGAGACCCGGACCTCACAGCAGCAGCAATGAAGAAGATCTTCCTGGAGATTTCCAGATGTTCCTCCGTACTCCCATGTCTGTTTTCCACCGATTATGATTGCACACAGCACCCTGCTTCACAAATAACAGATTATCAGCTCCAGAGTGGCCACTGCAAGCTGCATCGCACTGCCAACTTGGATACAGCAGAATGCTAGGAGTATTTGAGAGAAATGTTGGCATTTTAGTTTGATGATTATTCATCAGATGCCAGTTATTGTTTACACACAAGCTGTCTAACCTGTTGAGTGCTACCAACCATCTCAATTATTTCAGATCTCTAGCATTAGTATTTTGTTTTGCTTTTTAAAAAAAATCTTTTCTTTGTAACCAGAGTAAGCTAGACTTCCAAGCAGGTGTTGAAAATTTGCATTAAAACAAAAATGACTTAATGTAATTTTGATGCACCATAGCCCCCTACAAACAAAAATTACAAAGACGAAAATTCCATGTACACATCTCTTTTGAAAGAGGATGAGAGGTGACATGATAGAAGTGTATAAGATAAGAGACAGAGTGAGTGGATAGCCAGAGACTTTTCTCTCCATGATGAAAGTGGCTTAATTTCCACGAGAGGGCATAATTTTAAAGGTGCTTGGAGGTAAATATGGGGATGTCAGGTCTGTTTTTTTTTAAAAGTAGTGAGTATGTGGAATGTTCTGTCAGAGTGGTAGTAGAGGCAGATACACTGGGGGCCTTAGACAGGCACATGGATGATAGAAAAATGGAGGGTTATGTCAGAGGGAAGGTTAGATTAGGTTAAACAGTTGCTACAAAATGGATTGAAAGACCTGTACTTAAAACTCTGTTTTATCTTCAGTCTTTTCAAGAATGGATAGAGTTGTGTTTCATATAATCGGAGGCACAGTTTGCCTCCCATATAAAAAGGTCATCTGAAATTGGTAAGACATCAGATTTTCTCTATTACTCATATTACATTGTGATACACATATCATAAAACCTCTGCTAAACATGTCCACACCCATAAAGTTTTATTAGTCTTCAAAAACTACAGCAGTATTTATTACTATGCAGGTGAAGAGGGCACATCCTATGAATCACCAGAACACAACCGGCCATAAAGCATTATCAAAATATCCAGATAACCATGTAACCAACCCCAAAGAATTAATGGTTCAATAAAACCTATGCATTTGTGCATCTGCCCCACAAACTTCCCTTTCTTATTCTGAACTGTGACTCATGTTGATTTAGGAATCACTACTCATCTCTCAACCTCACCCAAGTATCCACACGACAAAATATGAAGCTATCATCAGACTATTTAGTAAAACAGCCAAATCGGTTTCCATCTTGGCCCAAAGTCAGAAGCACAATTTTCTGAGATAGCACGGAAAGATAAACAAACAGAATCCAAGATAGTTTTTAAAATCTCATCGAGGAAGCCCGGGCTTGCAATTACTGCACTAGCACCACATTGTTGGAGAGCAGAAAGTCATTAATTTATTGTAGATTAGATCCCCACTGATACTCAATTGTGCTATAACTTTCCAACATAAGCAGTCGAAAGAGCAGGACCTCCAGGGTCCTGATCTTAGGATTGCTCCCCATGCTACGTGCTAGTGAGGCTACAACTTGGAATTTAATATGTGGTTAAGGAGTTGGTGTGAGGGGAGGGCGGGCTAAGATTTTTGGATCATTGGGCTCTCTTCCAGGCAAAGTGGGACCTGTACAGAAGGGACAGTTTGCACTGAACTGGAGGAAGACTAATATCCTAGCACGAAGACTTACTTGTTGATGCTCCACAGTGGGGTTTAAACTAGAGTTGCAGGGGAATGGGAACCAGAGTGCCAAATCAGATAGTGGAGAGGTTGTGAAGGCGGATGTTGGCAAGACCTCAAAGTTATGAGCATAGTGCGACTAGTGTCCTGACCTGCCTACATTTCAAAGCAAGTACCGCTGTGCTACACTAAAGGTCAAGTCTGTGGTGAGGAAGGCAAATGTAATGTCAGCATTCATTTCTAGAGGACTAGAATATAAAAGCAGGGATGAAATGTTGAGACTTTATAAAGCACTGATGAGGCCTCACTTGGAGTATTGGATCAGCCATGATAAAATGGTTGAGCAGACTCAATGGGCCAAATGGCTTGGCTCTGCTCCTACATCTTATGGTCTTATAAAGGAAGGTAATACATATTTCAGTTGCTGGAGTCAGAAACTAAAACAAACTTCTGGAAGAACAGTAGATCAAGTAGCTTCTATGGAGGCGAAAAAGGGATTTTGGGTCAAGAAACCTGAATAAGGATAGAGTGTAGGGGAAAGACAGCAAGGCTATAGAAAGACAAGGAGTGAGACAGACCATAAGGTGATAGGTGGAACCAGATGAGGGGGATGGGGCTAATGATAATTGGCAGGCAGTGTAAAGTAGAGGATTAGGAGGTGGAATTTCTGACAGACTAAAAGGGATTGGTGGTCCCAGTTAAGAGAGACAATGGGAGCAAGTGGGGAGGGTGAAGTCCAGGTAAGAGAGAGGTTGTGCAAAAGACACGTGGAAAAGCTGAACAAGAGAGCTGATTATTGACTACAAAATGAAGCAATCTGGGTGTCCACAAGCCAATCCTCAGAAGGGGGAGGGGGGAAATCAGAGATGGAGAGGGCCAGCAACTTTAAATTTCTGTTTCATTTCAGCAGATCTGTCCTGGGTCCAGAATGCAAGTGCCATTACAAAAAGCATGGCAGCACACCTAGTTACTTAGAAGTCTACAAAGATTCAAATCATCCAAGACAACAACAGTTATTACTACTCAACCATCAAGCTCTTGGACCAGAGGGGATAACTTCACTCAGCCAAACATTTAACTTTTTCCACAACCTATGAACTCACTTTCAAGGGCTCCTTCATCTCATGTTCTTGATATTTATTATGTTTATTTTGTTTCTTTGCATTTCCTGGAATGCCTCCAAGAAAATGAGTTGTGTATATACATTTTGATAAGTTTACTTTGAGAGAAAGGAACCTTAAATTTCAAAATTTGATGTTCATACTATCGGGCATTATACATTAAGAAAAGGAAATGCTTTTTTCTGGTCTACATTTGTAGTAGTGAAATTGGCAGTGGATAGACAAGTCAGTGGAATGTGGAAGTTGATGTGACTTGCAAATGGAAACTCAAGGTAGTTCCTGCAGAGAAAACATTGGCGCTCACCTAGACTATAGTTCATCTCCTCGACATTGGTGAGACACTACAGACAGCATGACTGTAACTGACACTCTTTTGCTAGTTATTTATTATATCTTTGCAGGGCATCTCATTGGAACAATTATCAAGCAAATCTCTAAAGAATCCAATGCCTTCTTCGAATTCTCTACCTAACTGGGCTGATGGATAAACAAAGGAAAAGGTTCTTCTTAAAGCATTGTAAGAATTCAGTTTTTGAGTACATTTAAGGCAGAGATCAATGTTCCATGATACTATATAAAGTGAGTATGGGGACCATCAGTCATAAGGGCAGAGTGAGTTTGAGTGTTGCATAACCCACTCCTGAGAATGAAGGGTGGCACGTCAGCATAGTGGTTAGTACAATCATATTACAGTGCCAGCCTGTAAGATTGGGGTGTGATTTTTGCCATTGCTGGTAAGGATGTTGTATGTTCTTTCCTAAACCTCCAGGAGCTTTGGTTTCCAGAAACGCATGATTAGGGTTAAGTAAGCTGTTGGTATGTTATATTGGCACAAGAGGTGTGGTGATACTTGAGCTTCCCAGCACTATCGCTCCTGATTTGATACAACACAAAATGACACATTTCATTGGATATGATGTACACGTGACAAGATCTATTCTTCCAAAAGTCTTCAGATCTCATGGCTCTTTAATGCATGCCAAAGACACTAATCAACTTCTCAAATCATATGCTATTTAATATTCCTGTATGGCAGGGTAAGCACATGTCCCTTTCTCCACCACCACACCGCTGGCTCACAAACCTGGCGACTGAGCAGATTTGTTGGCATTGGTGACTGGTGGCATAAATAAGGTCTGAGCCCCTCCATACATCAGCAAGTCTCGGTAGTCCAGTCCCAGTCATTGTGTACTCTGATCTGCATTGCTAAGCAAGCTTCCATGTCGGCAGAAGGGGTGGGGGTAGAGGGTTGCTTAACTGGGTCAGGACTTGCTACCAATACGCCTGGTCAGCCACCTCAAAACTGCGCACCGTTTATTTTGAGCCTACACTGAGTGTGTATACTTGTGACAACAACAAAAGAACCAACCCGTCTGTACAGGGTTAAAAACCATTTCAAAATCGTTATCCGGATGATGGCCATATCACATCCATGTTTACATCACACAGAACCAAATCCTGATAATAAAATCCAAACTAGAAAAATTACTTATCTCAATGTGCAATCCATCTTTGTGCCCTGACTACACTGTCTTCTGCTTCCCGGCATGTTTAGAAAACATGGCTCACACTGTTGTTACTAAGGTTTAATTTCTCATGCAGTTAAACAGAGCACAAGAATGCACTAATAATACCTCATTATATAGTTCTGCTTTTAATTTAAATGTAATTTTAATCCTCTAATTTGTCTGATCATTAATCACCTTACTATGCTTAAAAAAAATGTGAACTTCAGTAGCTATCAAAACTTGGTGGCATGGTTGAAGTAAATACACAAATTTAACCAGCAGAAGTCAGAGTGCAACTTACTAAAACGGAGCCATGGGAAGCTGTAACACACATCAGAACTAGCAGAACCTCTTTGAATATTCAACACTGGTGTCTGTTCCACAAGCTACCCAAAATGTACCTCTTTTGTTACAGTGTTAAAGGACACCTCCCTGAACATACACTTAATGAGAAGATTAAGTCTGCATCCACACTACACCGGATAAATCCGTAACCAAAGCTTTTTCTCTTAGTTTTTACCCTCCATCCACACTAAAACGGCGTTTTCGTCTCCTGAAACCAGAGCTTTTCAAAAACGCTTTCCAAGGTGGATATTTTTGAAAACGCTGCTCGGGCAGATCAGTGTGGACGGGGTAACCGGAGACCTCTGAAAATGCTATCAGATGGCAGCGCGCTATTTCATTGTTTTCTTGAACGCAACCTAACGATTTCAGAACAGACGGCAACAAGACTGAAGCCAGAAGAGTTAGAAATGTACTCAAATACTTCAACCCATAACTTACTGAATAAATAAATATACTGTACTCACTTTGCCCTGTTTTCTGTCCTTGCTCGTATGAAGGTGGTTTACCTATTTATGCAAGTACTTCTCTGACAATAGATGTGCAACAGCCTAATGTAATATTGTATGGAAATACAAGATAACACTAATGCAGACACGTTTTATACATTTAACAAGGTGTTTTATTAATGCAACAGAGTTGGTCAGTTTTTCCAATGTTCGTCGTCAGCCGGGTCAATCTGTCCGTGAACTCCGTCGGTTGCTGCCATACGCTCCAGTATTTGTTTTTTTTTTGTTTTAAGTTCTCCTGCCATCATATCAGAGAGCCAACAGCTGTCTGTCTACAGTTTTTCTAGTCTGTAACTACACAAACGTGCACTTTTATGGCGAGATTTGACACCAAACATGTCACTTGCTTTCGGTAGATGTGTCCTGCACATGCACAAGAGGAGGAGATTCGCCGAAATTTCCATTTCAGTGTGGACAGAGATATTTTCAAAAACGTATAGTGTAGACGCCTATCGTTTTTACGCAAAACTGACGTTTTCAAAGTTATCCGGTCTAGTGTGGATGTAGCCCAAGGGATTCAGATCAGTACTGGTCTATGCAATAGGTGGCAGGGATACACCTTTAACAATGTGCTAATAGCTAAAACATTCATCTATTCTTTCTTCCTACTGTGCCTATTGCCTTGTTTTATTGTTATGCACTATTGTAATCCTTGCATTGTTTTGTGCACTTTATGCAGTCCTGGGTAGGTCTGTAGTCTGGTATAGTTTTTACATAGTTGTGTAGTTTTTGTTCTGTTTCATGTAGCACCATGGTCCTGAAAAACATTGTCTCGTTTTTTGTTGTGTACTGTACCAGCAGTTATGGTCGAAATGACAATAAAAAGTGACTCGACTTGACTTGATGTAGTTTCAATAGAACAGAATTATAATGGTTGGCTTCACTAGCCACAAAGTATTAGTTGCAAGTTAAATGTGTACAGGTTTTATTTCCTGGAGACTGGTTCTCATTTTAGTTAACCCATAATTATGCTATCTGCAATTTTGTATTTCCAGAACAGCCCAAACAAGAATTTAACCATTTAAAACAATCAGTTTCTCTCTCAAGGTTGCCTGAAGTTTTGCCAGCATTTTGTCATTTCAGCTTAACTTAGCTGCAACCCAAATGTTCAGATGTTGCAGATTTAGATTCTGCACTACAAATCACATATCATGTTTATATGTCTACTTGGCTTAGAAGCAGCAAATTGGTTACAACTGGAAAAGTAGGCCAAGTACCAGCAGGTGGAACTTAACTCGGACAAGTGAAAAGAATTGTATTCCGGAAGTTAAATCAGGACACTGCAAAAGGCAAAGCTTGAAGAGCATTGTAGAATAGAGATCTAGGGATACATAGTTCCCTGAAAATTACAACATAGGTGAAGGTGGCATTTGGCATATGTGCTTTAATTGGTTAGAGCAGCAGGTACAGAATTGGGACTTGTATACAACTTCATTGAAGTTTTGCAAGCTGGGTCAGCATTTAATTTCCCTTAAGGTGGTGCTTTCTTGAACTGCTGTAGACCTACTGCACACAATGCTTTTAATGAGTTCCAGGATTTTAGGAATACCAGCATTATTTAGGTTAGAATACTGTCTGGCTCTGAGGGTAACTTCCAGATGATAGTATTGCTATGCTCTTCCTGGCCATGTCCTTCTAGCTCGTACAGCTCATGTGTTTGGAAAATTGTACAAAATACTGGCAGGACACAAAGTACTGTGTATTTCTGGTCACACAGCCATAATGATAGATGTCATTAAACAAGAAAGGGTACAAAAAAGTTTCATTAGGATAGCACTGATAACGGAGGGCATGAGTTACCAGGAAACTAGATAAGCAGGGTTTTTTTTCCCCCATGGAGCAAAGGTGGCTGAAGAGTGAGTCAGACATTTATATTCTGTGAAGTGGCTTTTTCCTCAATGTAGGGCTGTCACACACTAGAGGGCACAAGGTGGGAGGGGTGTGGAAGAACCACCCCCCCCCCACATACAGAATGGTGGCTATATGGGACAAGCTGCCAGATGGTAGTGGTAGAAATGGGTAGAATTTAAAAAGACATTTGAATAGGTACATGGATAGAATTGGCTTACAGGGTTATGGGGCAAATGGGACTAGCAGGTAGGTTTGGGTAGAAAGGCCTGTTTCCATATTGAGTAACTTTAGGACTCTAATTTGCTCCTTGTTCCAAAGGCTGAACATCAGAACACCAGGACACAATCTTGACTGAGGGTAAAGCTGATCAATATTATCTTTAGCAGACACCAGTACCTCTGACACAGAAAGCAAGGTGTGTGCTCTTTTGGAGATTTCCACCAGTGTAACGGTTATTACCCATCACTTTTCATAGTTTGTGACCTTGCTATGCACAAGAGTGCTGTTTCCTGTACAGTAACTGTTGGTGAAATATCACCTAGACATGAACATCACTAAATATTTTATATGATTACAGAATTGCAAATTGCCACAAATCTTCAACTCTGTTCATCTTATTTGAGGAATAATGCAATAGTAAAGGTGTAGGAGCAATAAACATGAAGTCAACATCCTGAATCAAACAGAGAACTTTAAATCCAATGTGTTGACATCACTGTGTACATTGGTGAACACATCACATTTAATAGTAATATGACTTAATCCACAGCAGGAAACACGTTATTCACAAACATGAGGAATTTGATAGGAGAGGAAAGACCAAAGAAGGGAAGGAGGAGCACCACAGAGGTGATGGACAGGGAAGGAGATAAGGTGGGAGAGGGAAATGGAGAATGTGAAGGAGAAGTGGGGGTAATTACTAGAAGTTCAAGAAATCGATGTTCACAACATCAAGTTAAAACCAGATGGAATACAAGGCATCGTTCCTCCAATTTGAGTGTGGCCTTATCACACCAGTACAGGAAGCCACAGACTGACATGCCAGAATGGGAAAGGGAAGCAGAATTGAAATGGTTGGCCAGTAGGAGTCTTGCTTTTCCTGGTGGATGGAGCGAAGGTGCTCCGCGAAGCAGACTCAATCTACATTGGGTTTCACGGTATATTGGAGACCACACTGGGTGCACCAGATACAGCAGATGACCCCAACAGACTCACAGGCGAAGTGTTGTCTCACCTGGAAGGACTTTTTGGGGCTCAGAATGGTTATGAGGAAGGAGGTGTAGTAGTCAGTGCAGCACTTACTGCACTTGCGAGGATAAGTACCAGGAGGGAAATCAGTGGGGAAGGTCAAGTGGACAAGACAGTCGCATATGGAGTGATGCCTGCAGGAAAATGTGTGTATGTATGTGGTGTGGGGGGGGGGGGGGTGAAGACCATGTGCTTGCTGGTGGGATTTTTTGTAATTTTTTTTATTGAAGTTCAAACATTTCCATAAGAAATATTTCAGACATTGTACATATATATGTCACAAATCTCCACATAGTATTTATCTGAGGTATACACTTATAGAAAAGAGTGGAAGGAAAAAAACAAGCAAAAGGAAAAAAAACAATGTACAAGTAGGGAGTGATTTTTTTTACAACATATTCATTGATTTGTGAGAATAAAATCAGGCCTATGAGGCATTATGTAGTTAAACCATTTTTCCCCATACAAATCAAATTGTTCCAGCTAATGATCAACAGATGCTGTTATCTTCTCCATTTTGTAAATGTCCATTGTAATTTCCATCCATGCTTTTAAAGTTGGGCTCTCCTGTGATAACCATTTCTTAGAAAGAGTCTTTTTACCAGCCATGTTGGTGGGATCCTATTGGAGATGGCAGAAATTTCAGAGAATTTATGTGCTGGATACAGAGGCTGGAGCGGTGGTAGGTGAGGACAAGAGGAACTCTATCCCTGTTGTGGTGCAAGGAGGATGGGGTGAGTGCAGATGTGTGCAAAGTGGAAGAGATGGGTGAGGGCAGCACTGATGGAGGAAAGGAAACCCCTTTCTCTGAATGAGGAGGATAAGGACATCTCAGTGGTTCTGGAGTGAAAAGACTCATCCTAAGAGCAGATGAGAGAGAGACACAGAGAGAGAGAGACACAGAGAGAGACAGACAGAGAGAGACAGAGAGACAGAGAGAGAGAGAGAGACAGAGAGAGAGAGAGAGACAGAGAGACAGAGAGAGACAGAGAGAGACAGAGAGAGACAGAGAGAGACAGAGAGAGACAGAGAGAGACAGAGAGAGACAGAGAGAGACAGAGAGAGACAGAGAGAGACAGAGAGAGACAGA